>NW_024582402.1:3011995-3013159 GCF_018398535.1 Haplochromis burtoni
ATAATTATATGTATTCTTACATTTATGAGTTTATTTGTTAGATAAGTGCTTTCACTACCACTAAGCCATATAAGTTGTAACTGTGTCCATCATCTCCAGGTATTTTCACTGCTCCGGTCAGAGGAGTTTATTACTTCAGCTTCTCTGGTCATAATTTATCAACTAGACCGATGGGGCTGCATCTGATGAAGAATGGAGAGCAGATGGTGACAGTGTACAACCATGCTGCTGGAAATCGCTATGAGACAGCCACCAATGGCATGACTCTGCAGCTGGCTGCAGGAGACCAGGTGTACATGAGGCTCCGTCCGGACACCTGGATTTTTGATAATGTCAACAACCACAGCACCTTCATTGGCCATTTGTTATTCCCTCTGTAAGATCAGACAAGCATAGTTTGAATAGCAAATGAGTAAACAGAACAATATTCACATGTAGAGTTTGGTTGATTACTTTCGGTGGTGACTTTCCCACCGAAAGAGGGTCTTGGCCCTCTCCCCTGGCCAAGACCCTCATGGGTTACAGTAACAATCTACAGCTTTAGAACATGGTGGCGGTGTCAGAATTAAAACCAATATTTTATAGGAGTTTGTGTCTCAAATGAACAATAAAGTCTGAATACGTGCAGCAATTTCACTTCTCTTCTTTTTTAGTCAGGTAGGCTCCTCTGACTCATTTTAAGGTAAACATAAATGTACATTTGTGTGTGCTGTTTTGAGGTGATTTCTTGGTCAAAATCAATAATAGAAGTATTCTGATTTAAGTGTGTATTTCTTTTTTTAAATTATGTGCAAATCCATCCAGACTTGAGTTAAGGTCACTAAAGTTCAAGCTACATCTGGACATGTTTGTTCAAATTATTCTGTTATAACAGCAAAGAAAAAACACATAAAACGCCACAACAATTATTATTTGTTATTATAGGGAGTGCAGAATTATTAGGCAAGTTGTATTTTTGAGGAATAATTTTATTATTGAACAATGTTCTTAATGAACCCAAAAAACTCATTAATATCAAAGCTGAATGTTTTTGGAAGTAGTTTTTAGTTTGTTTTTAGTTTTATCTATTTTAGGGGATATCTGTGTGTGCAGGTGACTATTACTGTGCATAATTATTAGGCAACTTAACAAAAAACAAATATATACCCATTTCAATTATTTATT
>NW_024582402.1:3015179-3016715 GCF_018398535.1 Haplochromis burtoni
TGATGAAGACTTACTTTCTTGAAAAACTTGCGTATATCCATGATTTCTTGCTGTTTGCCGCATGTACGCTAGGGTGTCCGCAGGTGTAGACCAGCGGAGTGTAAAGTAGCAGTGAAAACGAGGACTGGATTTTCAGTAATGTGGACGTCCCCTGTGAACAACTGGAACGGATTAGATAACGAAGCACTGATGCTACCTTAACAGTGTAAAGTGAAAGGGACCAACCGAGTTATGATCATATTTATGTGAATAGCGACAGGTTTATATTATTATTTCTTTAAACTCATATTCGTGCATCTTTATATTGAATTTGTCTGCAAGATCTGTAAAAAAAAAAATCGAATAAGTAAAAAAAAAAAGCTAAAAAAAAAACCCCACCAAATTATTTAGGGGCTTAAGAATATTTTAGGGAGGCTTCAGCACCCCTAAAATAGGCCTAACGACGCCACTGCTAATGACGACCATATATAATGGCTGCACCCAAAGCTCTTTCAGGAACGAGCCCAGAATAAACGGGACAAGAGGGTCAATATCAGTTAGATATGTTAAAGTTTATTATTTTAAAAGAAAACACAAAGGGTTTGCAATAGGCCTAAAACATCACAATAAAAAGGGTTACTAATGACCACCATACAGTCTTATTGGTGCAACCTGCCAGCAATGCATCTATCACCTGAGGGCTTGCTCTCCCCCGGCAGCCCCAGTACTCGTTGCTTTAAAAGAAACAAATCCACCCTAAAAAAATATGAGCCCAACAGAACACTAATCGCATTAAGTGTTTTAGTTCAGGCAATAATTGGTGGCATTAAAATCACTCTTAATAAAACTTATTCAAAGCAAATCGACACGGAGCACCTGTGCAACACCTAATCTCTAGGGTAAGAGCCCAGCTCAGGGATTGCACATTGCCTGAATAATATTGCACCAACTCAGTGAAGATAACAACAAACCCTGAATAAAAAATTTAGTTTTAAAAGGTGACTCTACTCTAAAACCAACTTGGAGACAAATGTAACAAAAAGGAGGAGGAGGGTAAAACAGAGTCACATGTGCAGCCTGACCTGCAGGAGGCAGTACAATATAAATTAGATTGCAGTGCATAAATATCCTTTTTTTAATGTCAGATATATTAAATTAACATACCTCCAGCTGACTACTATGTTTGCTGCACAACTCACTTGTGGTCTTCTAAAATCACTACTAAAAACATATTTCAACCAGTGGCGGAGCATGGGGGGGGGGCTTACTACTTTCAGAAGCCCAGGGTCTTTTGGAGTGTCATTTTTTCATAGTTAGATGCCTGGCTGACAACTGTATAAAACAAAAACTACACACAATATTCTATGCACATAGTGCACAGTGTGGGTATTTACGACTGTGCGTAAATCCCCCCTAATATTGGTATGATCCGAGTTCAGACACTAAGCGACTGAGCGAGGGGGCGGGGGGAGCTGCTGCCCGCGAGTGCACGAGTGTGTGAAAAAACTCAGGTAGATGTTATTTTATATATTATGCTTTCTATGTTGTTCAGTATAT
>NW_024582402.1:3017583-3021797 GCF_018398535.1 Haplochromis burtoni
TGATGATAACAGTGGGTGGATTATATTCTTAAACTTACTTACAGCGCTTCCAGAAAGACCTCTACTTTGATAAACGTCTACTCTCTACTGCTGTGTAATCAATTATTGTAAATGTAAATGTTATCAGGAAATGATCAGACAGGAGAGGGATTTCAGGAAACACTGTTAAATGCAGACAATCGGTCTTAAAGGTGCACCCTGTTTATGTATCTTCGGTAAACTATACAGACTTGGTGTAGATTCCCCTGGGTATAGCCTGTGGTATGAGGTCCGGTCAATAGCCTCGTCTTGTTCTAACTGCTTCAGACAGTCTATTGCCCTCTTCCTGTAACCACTTCCTCAGTCTCCTTTCAGGGGCCCATAAGTATTTTCATCACTGAGCAGTGACAAAATTTTATGATAGTTTTTCTGTTTTAGCAATACTGTGCACCTACCCTTGTCTGCTGGAAGAATGATAATGTTGTTGTATTACTAAGTGATGTTACTTTTTTTTTTTACGACCCTGATTTTTTTGGTGCCCTACCGGCCATTTGGTGCCCTACGCAGTGTGCGTTATGTGCGTTTGCGGAGCTACGGCACTGCTCATACTTATGTGTTGTACCTCATTCCTCTCCTTCAGGGAACAAAAGTTTTAGACATAACTATTCGTTCTTCGCAGCTGCACTTCATCTCAGGGGTAGGTTAATAAATTGGATTTAACTTAACCACAGTACTTTGACATGGGTTCTTTATAAACTTAAGTCCAACTTGAAGGGCAGGACGTTTGTTTAAGGGGGCATTGCCCCATCTTTTCCCAGGTATAACCGGGCCCAAGCTCCACTGAAATGAAAAATTCTACCTGTTAGTCAGGTGAGTTAGGTGAACTGGTGGGTCACAAGACCGAGAAGCTGAAGTCTGACACTATTCACTATGTGTTTGATTTGAACTCATCGGGTTGTATGTAGAGACCAAATGGTACAATCAGCTGTCAGAGCAGGTATTCACAAAATCCGCTAAGCACAGTTTTATGCAATAAAATTGTCTCTTTTCCCAAGCACACCCAAACAGTTTACAACATGTTTCTACAGGTTATCTCGTCTCAATCACATTCCAGATAAGTACTGTCTCTGAGTTTTGTTTGCGCTTGCTTATTGGAAAGGAAAAAAATAGGGACACTTCCGTCTTTGTGATATATATCTAGAGCCTTGTGGGGGGAACTAACACAGATGAACAGAAATTCTGAAAAGATGAAGACTGCAGTCTTAACCTTATTCCTCTTCTATCTATGTGAAGCTGCCTTACTTCAGCTGGATGGCCAAGCAGGCAAAGCATCTGAAAGTGAAGGCTCTCTTGCTGAGACACCTCAACTCTGTGCTGGGAGAAATGAACAACTTTTCCTAATATTACGAGAACTAGAAGCCAAGCTGAATAATGCTGAGAAACAGCTGGCAGATCTGAAATCATCAATCCAAGGTAAGAACATAACACAGCTGGAAGTTTTTATTCTGACATGTAAAGATCTTTATCAGTGTACTGATACAGGTTCAGGTTTTGTTGTTGTCAAACCAAACAAATAATCCCATATTTTCATGCAACTCCAGGCAGCCGTGTGGCATTTGGAGCGTCTATCGGGAGTGGTGGAAATACTGGACCATTCAATGCAGAGATCACACTGACTTACAAAAATGTCTACTTAAACTCAGGCTCTTACAACCCTGCAACAGGTAAACTTAACATAATTATATGTATTCTTACATTTATGAGTTTATTTGTTAGATAAGTGCTTTCACTACCACTACCACTAAACTTCTAGTACCATATAAGTTGTAACTGTGTCCATCATCTCCAGGTATTTTCACTGCTCCGGTCAGAGGAGTTTATTACTTCAGCTTCTCTGGTCATAATTTTTCATCTAGACCGATGGGGCTGCGTCTGATGAAGAATGGAGAGCAGATGGTGACAGTGTACAACCATGCTGCTGGAAATCGCCATGAGACAGCCACCAATGGCATGACTCTGCAGCTGGAAGCAGGAGACCAGGTGTACATGAGGCTCCGTCCGGACACCTGGATTTTTGATAATGGCAACAACCACAGCACCTTCATTGGCCATTTGTTATTCCCTCTGTAAGCTCAGACAAGCATAGTTTGAATAGCAAATGAGTAAACAGAACAATATTGACATGCAGAGTTTGGTTGATTATTTTTGGTGGTGACAGAGGTGGCAGGGTTACAGTAACAATCTACAGCTTTAGAACATGGTGGTGGTGTCAGAATTAAAACCAATATTTTAAAGTTTGTCTCAATGGAACAATAAAGTCTGAATACGTGCAGCAATTTCACTTCTCTTTTTTTTAGTCACTTGGCTCCATTGACTCATTTTAAGGTAAACATAAATGTACATTTGTGTGTGCTGTTTTGAGGTGATTTCTTGGTCAAAATCAATAATAGAAGTATTCTGATTTAAGTGTGTATTTCTATTTTTTAAATTATGTGCAAATCCATCCAGACTTGAGTTAAGGTCACTAAAGTTCAAGCTACATCTGGACACGTTTGTTCAAATTATTCTGTTACAACGGCAAAGAAAAAACACATAAAAAAAAAACTTAAATAAATTTAAGAAAAGGAAGCCAATAAAATGCAACAACAATTATGATTTGTTATTAATTAAGTCATAACAACTAATTATCCAAAGGTAAGTAATGTATATTATTTATCCATATTAAATATATCAAGTAGAATGATATATAATTGAATAAAACAAAATACAAAATAAATATTTTAATAACATAAAATATAAAATAAAAAAAACCTCCAAATGAAATAAAATGAATATAAATTTAAATGCAAATATTAGATAACCGTAAAATTTATAATGTGGTTTTGCATGTTCGCATATTCAAATTTATTCATGAACAAAAAACATAAAAAGTAACAAAAGCTCATCATACAGTTCATTCTTAGGTTATCAGTATAAATGCTCCGAAGTTTGAAGAAAAATTGTCCAGGTATAAAATTATAATTTAGCAAATATTTTATATTTTAGGTGAAAAAAAAATTAAACAAGAGTTTGCTGGTGCTATTGTACTGACCATTTATTTAAAAAACAAACAAACTTTTATTTAGATAATTTTATTTTTTGTCACCTTCTCATTAGGGCTTGACAAAGCCAGACGTGTCAAGTGTTTGGATAACCAAAATGAGCAGAATCAACCATATGTGAGAAATGAATGTCTGAAATAATCATTTGTTTTTAAACTGTTTATCCAGCCAGGAGTTCAGTGAGACTGCAGCCAGTCCTAGCTGACAATTGGGCAGGACCCACTTCATGAGCTAAAAAAACATCAGGTATCACACCCACACAATAAAAAAATAAAATAAAAAATCAAACATTAGAATAACATTTAAATTAAAAGCAATCAAACTTCAAGGTTATCTAAGTTTAAAACAAACAAGCAACAGCACCGCCACACCAGGATGGTGTTTATGTAAGTTAGAAAGGGAGAATAGTATATGTGGTACTTTCTGTATGTTGACACATCACATTAATTAGAATACTAGTTTCAGTTATAAGGCTTTCTGTCAATTTACAGACAATAAATCTTAAGTAATTTTTGAGCTGTCATGTGTACAGACAGAATGACATGCTTGCAAGAATGTATGTAATTGCTACCAAAAACATAACCTCCTGGGTGGAGCTAATAATAAAAATTAATCATGCTGAAAAGTATGTCAGGTATATTAAATGATTTGGTGGAGGTTTGCACCTTCAGAGAGTATTGTTTTGTTTCTCTCCTTACATAGGCCACATTAAAAGGAAATACCCTTTATTTCCTTGTTATCACAGGTAGAATGATATCTGCTACCAAGGAGGTTGTGTTTTCAGTTGCGTTTGAATGCGTGTCCTTCTCACTGAATATGTTGACATATGTTTTTCGTTAACACAGGTACAGTGGCTGATCCTACTTACAAGAAATACAACATTCAATCTTATTTTATTTATTAAGCACAGAACTTTGCCAAAGTGCTGTACAAAGCACCAAAACACTACACAACAAATCAGTGAAACAACAACAATAATGAATATAATAATGGATGAATGAATATATAATAAATCAAAGTTAAGAAAGAATAAAAATTAGTTTAAAGGCACGTATTAAAAGGCAAGGCAAGTTTATTTATATAGCACAATTCAACAACAAGGTGATTCAAAGTGGTTTACAGAGACATTAAAAA
>NW_024582403.1:0-114216 GCF_018398535.1 Haplochromis burtoni
TTAATAGTTCTCTCTGCATTGAACACATTTTAATGACCAAATGAGCAGCGTGTTGCCTGCTCATTTGTTTTCTTGCATGTATTGGTTTTTTGTTTTTTCCCAACATGTGCCTTTAGTAAAAAATTCTTATATTAAAAGAAGATGGAAATGGCCTCCCATCTCATTGTACATAGCAACTTGCATTTGAAGTATGTGTGAAGTAAAATAATTTATTTGAAAATAATAAAGCATACCTCAAACATGCATTGTGAAAAATGTCAAAACCTTTTTGTTGTTTTTATTTATAGCCTGTACCACATTTAAATGGCAAATGTTGATCCAAACTGCATTAGAAACAGGCTTATTTGCAATATAACAAAACAGTTTCAAAATACACAAAAACTAGTTGTATTAACTAATTATTGCTAAAAAAAATAAAAGTCATTTGGTGGTCATTAAAATGTGTTCAGTGTTTGCAAATTGAGGATGATTAATTTCATAAATCACGACACACTGCTCTCCCCTACATAACTATTATTTTAAAGTATTATTTTTACCAAAAAATAACAACCAAAAACTCCATATGGGAAGACAAAGCAGCACCACCGTATATGCCTAATTTTTCAGACCAGAAAATTTGATTTTATCGTCGTTTTGGATTGGAGGAAAAGCTGATGTGGCCATGAGAATCAAACTAGCAGTGATGGGCAAAGAGAGACTTTGTGAAACAACGAAACATTTAAAGCTGAAGGTGTATCCAGGTTTCCCAAATATCTGAAATCAATTTCCACAGTGACACCTACTGGCCAGTTTTGCTGTGTGAAACAATGACACACACAAGTTAAGTCAAAGTAAACTTTATTGTCATCTCTGCTGTATCCAGTGCAGCATACAGAGAGGATGATTGACAGATGTTTTGGAGAAGCACCAAACAATGAGACTGTTAAAGAAAACGAACTGTGACTGTAATGAAAATGTGCATCAGAAATACTATTTTCTCCCGCTATTAGAGGCTGTTTCAGTCGCTTAGTAATTCAGTTGCACAAACACTGCTATATGTTTTGTGATAGAAAAAAAAAAACAGTATTTCAGCTGTTAACTCCCGAACTTTGCAATCCTCAAAGAAATGGTTAACTGAAGCTTTCTGGTAGTTTCGTTAGGTTTGTTCCTCACACTGTTAAATAAAACTAGAAGCTGCCCTGTTGTTTTATTTTTTTGGTTTTATTGGTTTGGTCACAGTTTCTTCAAAGATAAATATTTAAATAGACAAGACTACATTTGCTTTCCTTCTAAATAACTGTTATGTTATGGTATGCTTATTCTGACCAATTACAACAGTCCATTTCACACTGGTCAATTCCTTTTTAAATCTGAATGGTGCAGAAGTGGCTCATCGGAGGATAAAGAAGCCTCCCCTCACCTTATTTGTCATTTCTGGTGCCGCGGATGCTGTAGGCCTACCTTGTGACGGGATGACGTCTGACTCAGTCTGAGTTTCAGGTTTTGATTTCACCTACCTTTGTTTGTGAGACATTTACAACACATGTGTCAGTGAGAATTAAAAAAGGAGGTGTATGTGAAGGTTAATGTGTCTTTTCTTGTATTGTCTTTAGGCTTTCACACTTTTTTCCAACAGTTTCTGGCTCAAGATGAAGTCGCTTAATGCAGCAAAATATTTTATATTTTCTGTTGAAAGTCGAGAAAAAGAGAATAGATGGGATAAAGAGCTGAAAATGATTTCCTGCTTTATTTTGCTCTTTGATAGCACAGCAGGTTTCTATTACAGTAACTTAATGAATGTGCCGCTCTCGCTCTCTCCGCTGATCTGAGTTCGTTCCGCTCACCCAGCAGTTCGCTTCTTTTTCTCATTTGTACTAATTTGTGTAATTAAGTGGGCGGAAAGTCCACACTAGTTTTCACAACACGGCAAAAATGATAACGACACAGTTATTTACCCTTATGCATGCGCGTGTGCAAACAGTTGAGATGGTATTAAAACGTGAATTCAGTCATTCATGTCAAGGTAAGTCATCTGCTGAATGTGTGGCTAAACGCACCAAAATCTGCGTTTAGCACCACGTCGCCACACGGTCACGTGATGCGGGTGTTTGACTCACACTTGGAAGTAGTGTTTAGAAACATCGGCGCTTAAGTAGCTCGACACACTGCAGAAACGTCAGCATCGAGTGTCTCATCCCAACGTACTACTGCAAAAAATAAATAAATACATAATAAAATAACCGCAGAAGGCGTTTCAACCAACAGACGTTAATTGGCATTTCATCAAGCAAGAGGTACGTTATTGATTTATTGTCTTTACAATACTCTTTTGTATTTATAAAGAGAAATCCATTGCAACGTGTCATTAAAGTCATACCCTTGTCTTCTAGATTCCTGTGTGACAGAAATGGCAAATCCAGCCAATTTCACCTATGGTAACTTCAGCTATGACGATTACTACGAGGATGAAATCTGTGATAAGAGTGGAGTGGTGATATTTGGATCCTTTGCCATTCCGATTTTCTCTGTTGTGATCATACTGAGCCTGGTCGGAAACATTCTTGTCCTCATAATCCTGGCTTTGTATGAAAATCTTAAATCTCTGACCAACATTTTCATCCTCAACTTGGCCGTCTCTGACCTCGTCTTCACCGTCGGTCTTCCTTTCTGGGCCATTTACCACGTCCAGGGATGGGTGTTTTCTGAAATTCTCTGCAAAGTTGTGACTTTTATCTTCTTCACTGGGTTTTACAGCAGCATTCTCTTCCTGACCATCATGACCATCTACAGATACCTGGCTGTGGTCCATCCTCTGTCTGATCTCAGCACACCGAAACACTCCATCGGGGTGTTTCTGTCTGTCCTGATTTGGATAATCAGCACTGGAGCAGCCATGCCCTCCCTCCTCTTCAGCTCGATCACCAAGGTTTACCACAAAAATAATTACTCACAGGGCTGTGAATATATTGATCCACTGTGGGAAACCGTTGGTGTCATCCAACAGAATGGTTTCTTCCTAGTTGCTTTTGCAGTCATGACTTTTTGCTTCATAATAATTGTGAGAATCACAAGAACAAGATCTCACACGAGCAACAAAGCAGTCAAATTAGTCTTCTGCAGAGTTGCTCTATTCTTCAGTGCCTGGGTGGCGTACAATGTTGTAATCTTTTTGAGGGTCTTGCCTGCTCATGTGGTCCCGTCATTAGTTGAATGTGAAGCAAGCACCGAGCTTGACTATGCATTCTACGCTTGCAGGCTGATTGCTTTCTCCCACTGTTGCCTGAATCCCATCTGTTATGCATTTGTTGATGTGAAGTTTAGGAGTCATTTAAAGTTATTGCAGGTTAGAATGGAAAACCTCATATCACGTAGAACAATGTACTAGCTACTCAGTTGGTTTTCTTGCATATGTTAATTGCCCTGTGCCTTTAGTAAAATTGCATATCTCATATCAAATTTATCTAATTACAAAAAAAAATAGGAACTGCTCCATGTGTCATATGTTGCACCCGGCAATCAATTTCAAGGCTTTTATCGTGTGTGTGTGCGTGTGTCACACAGTGTGAAGTAATTATTTGACCCTATGTTGTTTTTATGATGTGGGGTTTATTAGTAAACTTAGTTATTGCATTTTGTATCCTTGTGTTTTGTTTCTTAGTGAAATTTCCGACTCATATCTCCCCAGTTAAGACAATGAGGTGCAGTTGCCCAGAAACTTTTTATATGACCGATGGTCATGTAGAAACATCTTTTCTGTAAAAAACAAAAAACAAAAACCGTTTGAATAGACATTATATAAAGTGAAAAACAATAATCTGCTGGCATACCATGAAAAGCACACAACAATTGGACAGAAAGGGTCATGAATCGCTGTGTGACAGGCAGGAGATTGGACCCAAATGCTGGACTCATGGACAATGAAGGAGTGAACTAAAGAAGGCAGCTTTATTGAGGCTGCAAAAACTCAGGGGATGTAGTAGCAGCTTTGAAACTGAATCTCAGGCCATGACAGGACTAAAATACACAGTGGGGTGATCAAACAGGACACAGAAAGGAAACACAGCTGGGACTAATTGCTCAGGATGAGACAAGGGAAGCAACACAGAATACAGACACGTACCTTCAAAGTAAAACAGGAAGCACACCAACAGAACTTACAGACTCAGAGACCCGATACTGACACAGTACACAGGGAACACAAGGACAGGGATAACTTAGACAGGAGACATGGGACCAGTGCAGGCACAGAGACACAGACACTAAACAGAGGGAGCACAGAAACCAGAAGCTAAGTAATAGCAATTCCGAATAAGAATTTATCCATAACATAAGACACTCTTAATCCAAACAAAAACACTGATTCAACAGACTCAGGACCATGACACAAAGTGAGGTTGAGTCAACATTAGCTTTTCATTTGGTATTGTTATAATTTGTGATCTCATACTAATTTACCATGAAACAGTTTACGTTATTTCATGTTTAACCAATATAATTCTTTATTTTAATCATATATTTTTTTTTATCATATATATATACATAATATATTCTGTTATTATATCTGCTAAACCACTATCCACAAATATCTGTATTTTCTCAGTATTACAAAATTGTAAGACGATGGCCAAAATATCCTTTAGCTTGATGAGCTGAATCTCAGAGTCTAGGAAAAGTCAATATAATAGCACTGAAGTGGAAGTGATCTCAGCACTTTGTGGAGTCAAGTACGCATTCCTTTCTCAGGTCCAGGAAGTCTGTGGTATACAGTTAACCTTTGAAAGGTGATGCATCTCAGGTTTTGCAGACTTCCTGTTCAAAAGAGTGTGAAAAAAAGAGTCTTAAAAAGACTGTTGTTGTTGTAGCACTACAGTTATTTTACTGTATTTTCCTCCACAGAAAAAATAAATACATTTGCCACATCATCACACAGAACATTTTTTGATATCCGAAAAATACTTTTCATTTTCACCATAGAGAGGTAAAGCATTCAGCACATTTACTTCTTGTCCCTGAAAATAAACTGGCATCCAACCTATTGGTGACACATGGAAGAAATAAAGTGATTCTACATATTTTTGTGTGAGACAGACAATACGTGTGTCGGTTCAGACTCTAGAAATGTAGGAACACGTGAATGTAACCATCAAATGTTTACATATACCTTAGTTTGTTCTTTTGTTTGTTTTTACAGACATAATTTCATTACAACTGTACATCGCTGAGGCAGCTCATCAAAATGTCAAAAGGTAAATTAAAATGAGTGTGATGAAGCCGAGGGTTAGAGTTAGTCCTGAAATCCTGTGTAGGTCAGTCAATTATATCTATGACTTTAGAATAATAAATAAAATTACACAGATTTCCCTCAAATGATATCTAACTTTCCAGAAATATTCATTGATACACACAAAAAACAGAGAGTTTAGTGGCGTGTTTAACTAATGCATTAGACTACCAGTCATAAAAACAAGAAAACACAAATATTTTAGAAATCTGTAGCAAAAAAACTTGTTTAAAACTGAAAACTGTAAATAACAAACTTTTTAAACCCAAATCTGAGCCTGATCATTGGACTTCTCTTAGAAATCAGAAATGATTCAAAAACTATTTCTTTTCCTGTTTAGACTTAGACACCAATTTAACCTGGTGAGCTGAGGTGTAATGCGAAGAATGATTAGGTATGTCTCTGAAGCACATGTATATGACTATATCCACTCACTTGATGAAGTTGGAGCTTGTTGGTTTCCCCCGCCACACACACACCCACATACATACATGGCATAACATGGCAACTAGCAAGTAGTTAGATATTTATATGTACTGTTTCGTTTTATCAGTAAAAAGGATTTGACAAATACACAAAACAGATCTACTGTTACAAAACCAAGAGCTTTTGTTCACTAAAACAGTAAAGGACTTTTAATTTGAAAATGAATATGAAGAAATACAAAGGGGCGGATATAATCATCACCTCAAGACATCTGGTGAGTGGGTCCATAGTGTAATGTTTAGCTCACTTAACTAACAAGTGAACGATCCACGGTTTGAGAATGGAAGGTGAGACAGATGGTTGTATTGTAACATTACGCCTGTGCTGCCCCAGCAGCTGTTGTAGTTTTGTGGTGATGCTATAACCTAATAATAAAGCAAATAATATAATTAAACAAATATCAAGATTCCATCCATCCATCCTGGAGCCCTGAATTGGGTTCATTTTTCTTATGAGAGAAAATGAGTAAACCCAAAGTTTACATTTTCAAAATGTATTAATATAAAGGTTCAAGCTAATAACAGCACCGTGTCTCCTCCTTTGTTCAGCATGCCAAAAGGAAAAAGAGCACCGTACCCAAGCAGTAAACACTTTTATTATGAGACACAGAAACAGAATAGTAATATGAATGGTTAAAAGTCATGGTTCAGACTTGGCTTCTCCCCTTATTTGGAGCTGGGTCCGGCCCTTGGGTCATCTTAAATCTCCTGGAGCGGACATCTCCCTGTAATCAGAACAAAAACGACTCCTCCCTACTTTTGCAGTTTCTATGGAGATGTTTTCCTCTTGGCTGGCCTTTACCAAACACCTTAAATATCCTGTACCTTGCTGTGCCATCTACAGCGCAGCGCAGGAAGCATCCCCCAAACATTCCTAAGGCGGGGGCTTGTGTTGTATGGGTGTGGCATTTTGTTTCAAGACTATTCTACAGGGTGGGTCATTTATATGGATACACCGTAATAACATGGGAATGGTTGGTGATATTAAAGTCCTGTTTGTGGCACATTAGTATATGTGAGGGGGCAAACTCCTCAAGATGGGTGGTGACCATGGTGGCCATTTAGAAGTCGGCCATCTTGGATACAACTTTTGTTTTTTCAATAGGAAGAGGGCCATGTGACACATCAAACTTATTGGTAATGTCACAAGAAAAACAATGGTGTGCTTGGTTTCAACGTAACTTTATTCTTTCATGAGTTATTTACAAGTTTCTGACCACTTATAAAATGTGTTCAATGTGCTGCCCATTGTGTTGGATTGTCAATGCAACCCTCTTCTCCCACTCTTCACACACTGATAGCAACACCGCAGGAGAAATGCCAGCACAGGCATCCAGTATCCGTAGTTTCAGGTGCTGCACATCTCGTATCTTCACACCATAGACAATTGCCTTCAGATGACCCCAAAGATAAAAGTCTAAGGGGGTCAGATCGGGAGACCTTGGGGGCCATTCAACTGGCCCACGACGACCAATCCACTTTCCAGGAAACTGTTCATCTAGGAATGCTCGGACCTGGCACCCATAATGTGGTGGTGCACCATCTTGCTGGAAAAACTCAGGGAACGTGCCAGCTTCAGTGCATAAAGAGGGAAACACATCATCATGTAGCAATTTCAAATATCCAGTGGCCTTGAGGTTTCCATTGATGAAGAATGGACCCACTATCGTTGTGCCCCATATACCACACCAAACCATCACTTTTGTTGTTCCAACAGTCTTGGAGGGATCCATCCAATGTGGGTTAGTGTCAGACCAATAGCGGTGGTTTTGTTTGTTAACTTCACCATTCACATAAAAGTTTGCCTCATCACTGAACAAAATCTTCTGCGTGAACTGAGGGTCCTGTTCCAATTTTTGTTTTGCCCATTCTGCAAAATCTGGGTCATCCTCGTTGAGATGCTGCAGCAGCTGGAGTTTGTAAGGGTGCCATTTGTGAGTAGCTAATATCCGCGCGAAGGGATGTTCGACTAATGCCACTCTCCAGTGACATGCGGCGAGTGCTACGCTGTGGGCTCTTGCTGAATGAAGCTAGGACAGCCACTGATGTTTCTTCATTAGTGACAGTTTTCTTGCGTCCACATTTTGGCAAATCCAACACTGAACCAGTTTCACAAACTTAGCAAGCAGTTTGCTAACTGTAGCATGGGAGATGGGTGGTCTCGTAGGGTGTCTTGCATTGAAATCTGCTGCAATGACCCGGTTACTGCGTTCACCAGATATCAACACAATTTCGATCCGCTCCTCACGTGTTAACCTCTTCGACATGTCAATGGCTGTGAACAAAGAGAAACTTGTAAGTAACTCATGAAAGAATAAAGTATAATACATATTTGTGTAATAAAAGATACAATATTAATGTGTGATTAAAAAAGATGTGGCAATTATGGAATATAAAATAATGAGATATATAAGCATCAAAGATAAAAAAAAAAATTAGATAAAAATATAGAAACAGATAACTATTCATCCTTAAATAAGTATCATCAATTAACCTAATCCCACGCATGTCTCAGACTCTGGGAAGAAGCCACAGTTGAAGCTTATAAAGTTGGGGAAACCTGCAGTCTGCTGAGACTGAATAAGTCTCTTGAATGAGTAACAAAACATTTCTCCCACTAAAAACACTAATGTTTTCTCTGCAACACAATAAAATAACCTATTTTGCTGAAAAAAATATTCACTTTTATTGTTAAAATGACACGCACAACACCTGCAATGTTGTTGTTGCTGCAGAGCTCATTTGTCGTGTTCAAAGGTGACACCTGGTGGAAGTTGAGCAGAAACAAGACATTTTAAAATAAAATGGTAACCCTTGAGGCTAGCTTACATGATTTTTTTTAAAGTAATTATTTTGCCAGAAGCATGTCTTGCATGTAAAGTATAATTAATTATTAATAATGCCAAAGTGAAAGAACATGATAAACATACAGAAATGTAAAAAAGGATAATATAGAAAACAGGAAAGCTTTGTTGCACTCAAGGGACACATGAAGTTTGAATATACTGTTGGAGCTCTGACAGGAGATTTGTTACAACTTGTTATATATTAAATATTAGATAGTAAGTCAAAATAATAGGAAATTTTGTGTGCATGGGTGTCGCTAAAATAACTGTTTTAATGGGGAAATTACCAACATCTTGTTATGCTATCACAAAGAGGGACAAACTCTGAAGGGCCTACAGAACTGGGATGGTGATCATGAAGGACAATGAGAACCTTCTCACAGAACTTTGATCTAAAAGGAATTTTTGCCTGATTTGAGGAAGACTGACTCATCATTTACAATTCAAGCAGTGGTTGCACTAAAGTCTAACAGTACAGTCAAAGTCCATTTCAAATATTCACAGTAGCCTTAAAGGTTATAGTCGAGACCCTGGAATGCTTTAATATAGTTTTAAAAATATGATCACCAGATCAGTATCGGTTTCATGTTTATTTAGTCCTAACTTAGCTTTCATTTCCCCACATACTGAATAATGAGATGCTGTGATGGGTTTTATTGTTGTTGTTTTGAATGTGTATATGTATGAATCTGGGTTGATATGATTTGACTGATTTGTCTATGGCTTGGTGAACAGAAGACAATTTTCCATTGATGTGGAAACCACAACCACAGACTGATGAACTACTTGGGAGTGATTATAAGGAAAACACGAACCCTTAACAACTAAAATGAAAAAGAAAAGTATATAATATCAGGATTAAATGTCAACAGTGGGATTTTTGGTTTTCATCATTTTCCGTTGTTAAGATGCTCACAAGATGTGATACAAAGCTCTCTAAGGTTAAAAATTAGAAAAATGTTTGAGCATCTTCTTCAGACTCGTTGAAAGTTTCATTTGAGTAAGTACTCAATAGATGCTTTAAAGAAACTGGGTGAAAAGATTCCATAATTATGGGGTTTGGGAGATCACAGTTGAAGGGGCTATCTAAGGGAGTAAAATGTCCTGTCAGGCTACTGATCTTATCTTGAAAAAAGCTTAAAAAGTCATTGCAAGTTGGAGACGAGATGATGTTTTTCACTGTATCGAAGAGAACCTTAGGGTTTCTTTTTCCTACTGCAGGTTGTTTAGAGAAATAAGTGGCTCTTGCATCTTTCACTATGTCGTTAAAGGTAGATAATAGTTCTTTCAAGTGGAGCTTATAAACCTCAAGTTTTGTGGCTTTCCACTGGTGCTCAGTTTTACAGCAAATTAACCTAAAGCTGCGGATAGCTTCTGTGAACCAGGGTGGGGATTTAACAGTGCCACCTTTCCTGATTTCAAGAATTTTTAGACATTGTGAACTGAAGGAGGCCACATGCTGTTCCATATCATCAGTTTCAGGTAGATTATTATCAAATAATTCCAAATTCTTCCACCACAGAGTCAGTAATTAGTCGTAAATGCTTCACATGAACAAAGGGCACACAGGAAATAGAAACATATTTTTATTTTCCTTCTTTCTCTTCAGATCACAGATAAAGTAGACATCAAACAAAAGACGTTTATGATCGCTTATAAAAATGTCCTCACGACAGACTGGTCTGATATCCAGAGCCGGTGACAGAATCAGATGATTCTGTGAATCTGATTCTGTCACTAAATTAAATTTAATAATATTTATTCTATCATAAACTGTCATTGACGTGGAAATTAAAATCCCCTAGCAGCAGGATTCTTTCCAGCTTGATGGTGGACAATAAAAAGTCCCCAAACTCCACAAAGAAAATCCTAGCTAATCCAAGTGGTCTATAGATTAATATCAGATAGAAGAGGTTAGTGCTATTAGTCTTCTTCATCTGAATATCAAATTAGTTAAAAGAAGGGGTCTTCACTAGATGACATGTTTAAGGAGTTTCTAGCTATAACAGCCAGCCCATCTCTATGTCCTGAAAGTCACAGTGTGGTTAGACAAACACTTATAACTCAAGTATTAATAAATGGTGTAAACAGGAAGTGGAGCGCTCACTCACAAGTTTCATCCACATGAAACTACAGCATGTGCTGCAAACTGAAACCTTTGTTTATGTCTGTGGTCCATTTGGTGACTCACTCAGTTAAACTCTGCCAAGATACAGAGATGCATTTATCAACTGCTTAGAAAATGATTAAACTTGCTGTAACTTCCTGTTCTTAGAGCCGTACTAATGCTCTTCTAGCAGCTACAATGTATATCTTCATTTGGACACATTTAAATAAAAGTAAAGAAATATTCATATTTGGTGTCAAACCTAATTTTAATGTTATCGATACAAAACAGTGTCTGTAAACATAATCTTGAAATGGACTTTTGAACTGTCAGGTTTCTTAAGAAGTGAGTCGTAACTCCTGCTTAGTAAATGATTGACTTCTTATGTGCTGAATAGATGTCAAGTCCTCGTTTCACAGCTGGAGACTTTAATTTTTAGTAAAGATAAGTTACACCCAGTGGATGCTTTATTGGAGTCCTTGCTGTCTTAATTCTTTGTGAAACATACTGAACAAGGTGCGTGTAACAGAGACTTTGGTTCATATTAACATCATAGCCTCACGCAGTTGCTACACATTTGTCGTGATCTAAATCTCCCATTTCATCACATCCCCCAAAAAATAAATGAGTAAAATTTGAATTACAAGTTTGCAGCTCTCAGTATATTTAGATATCAATCTAAACATTTGTGAATGTTTTTTCT
This sequence comes from Haplochromis burtoni, assembly GCF_018398535.1. Lineage (NCBI taxonomy): Eukaryota > Metazoa > Chordata > Actinopteri > Cichliformes > Cichlidae > Haplochromis > Haplochromis burtoni. Next base: position 11,402 of record NW_024582403.1, read on the forward strand.
GTAACTGTAAATTTAAAACACAAGTGTGTGAAGATGAAAACTGAAAGTGAAATTTTAAAAATAAAGTTCACTTTTTCCACACATTCTCACATTTACAACATTTTTACCTTCACAAAGGTTCTCTAGTGGATCTAGATTTCTGTTTAAAAGACACTTTAACTGCATAAAAGTATTTCCAGGAATAACACAAATTATGGCACTGCATCTGGCTATCTTGAAAATTAAATATTCATTGCAACTAAATTATTTAGAGAAAAAATATTAATGGCTTTTTCAGGCAGAGGTTTGATTGTGACACTCTGTGACAGTATTTAGCTCTGTATTTGTAGCATATATGAGAAAACGAGGTCACTTCTGTTTGTAAGAGAACTGCAGGTTGTGCCCATATGGAAAAGATATATATAAATCTTATAAAGTTTGTATCTGTCTTGTGTGAAACTTGTATGAAAAGCATATAAGTGTGAAAACAGATATAAGATCCCTTGAAAAATTATATAATGAAACTTGTATGTTTAGGATACTTACTAAAACAATGCATGAAAGTAATGCGAAAGTGGCCACTTTCATGAGTAAATCATGTAAGCCTTATATGATTTACTCATGAAAGTGGCCACTTTCATGAGTAATCACATATAAGTTTTTACTATTTCTTTTCCGTATGGGTGACATCAACTCAAACAGACATGGAAAGTCGCAGCATCAACAACAATGGTATGTTGTGTCATCGCAGCTCATAGCTTCACCTCGAAACACTGCAGCAGGTTGTGGCATCACCCTAAAGAGCAATGGGATCATCCCCAAACGTAATGGTACCAATTTAAACACCCGTGGTATCATCTACAAATGCAGCGGCATGACCTCCACAGGCATCACCCACAAAATGTTGAGGATGTCATATCCACAGTCAGAAATGCCAAGGGATGTCACCCCCAAACACCGAGGCATGTTGTAGCATTTGAAGGCACCATCTCAAGTCGCAGCTCAGTGTTCATTATGATCTCGACACACCCTTTCCAAAGAAATTCGACTGCACAATAATCACTTTTGATTGACCACTATTATGCTTCCACATCACAAACAAAATGCAATCTGTGTGTTTTTCTGCCCTTTGTTCATGTTTTACCACATCTTGAAAAATACCTTTAGAGCAGCGGTCCCCAACCCCCAGGCCTCGGACCGGTACCGGTCCGTGAGTCGTTTGGTACCGGGCCGCGAGAGTTGAGGCTCAGGTGTGAAATGTCTGGTTTTCAGGGTTTTTATCGGTTTTCAGCGTTATTTTGTTATCGTTTTTATCGTTTACTCGGTTTTCCTGGGTCTTTTCATGTGTGTTATGAATAAATCTTCTTTTTTCGGTACCGGTACTAGTTTTATTTTGTTGTATTTATCCGCGACACCTTAAAGGCCGGTCCGTGAAAATATTGTCGGGCATAAACCGGTCCGTGGCGCAAAAAAGGTTGGAGACCACTGCTTTAGATGGGTTATGATTTAAAGCACTGCTGTATTCCTGAAAATGCTTCGGTGTATGTTTGGGTCGTTATAAAGGAAATTTCATGCCAAACATTTTTTGATGTTTCTTTTTGTTTGTTCTTTCTTTCTTCTTGTGGATTAACTTTAAACGGGACGGCTGCTTGATCTGAGGTGTGGATCGAGAAGCTTCATGTACCTCAGATTGAAACCTGTATGGTCCTGTCTTTGTTCATGATTAACTATGAGTCACACTGATAATCATAATTTGGCTGACTCACATCTACAATGACAACATTTACATAGCTCAGATCCTTCATAATTTTCTGATTGGTTGTAGTACAATAGCACAATATATATGGACCCTAGACCAGTAGGGTCCACTAAAGACAATGGGACTGAATAACGTCAATCCAAAGCCTTACGCATAACAGTGTATCTGCTCACTGAGCCAGATTAATTGAACTAGTGATATGGATGTTGACACACACAGAGGAAGTAAGAGACTAGGAAAATAATCCAGGATATGTCTTTCATTTCACAAGTGAAGGGAAATGTGTTTTGTTTATCACAATGTTCCAGCTTCCTCAATTACAGCTGTAGCACCGCCCACTAACACACATTGCAACAACTGTAACTGGAGGGTGGACTCATTTCTTCTGAGACATTTGCAGGGTTTCTTCTATTTCTCTTAGAGGGACTTTCAAAGAGGAGATATTTTTCTTTGTCAACTCAGATGTTCCGGTTTATTTTGATTCTCTTAGCTTTTTGATTCACATTATTAGATGTGGTGTGCAAACATTTACTTTAAGGTAAGAGACTGTTCTTATTCAGTTGTTTTTGTCAGTCTGTGTTTAATATTTGCCAGAGAAATGTTGAAATCCTTTTCAAGTTTAATGGATAAAACTGAGAGCTCTCTAAAACGGCTTTTCCCCCCCTAATAGTTTTCCTAGAGAAATCCACATACACCTCATGCTGGCTCTGTCCACCAAAACTGCATTTGTAATCAAACAGTAGTTAAAAGGCGAAAAAGTTTTAACCTAACATTTATGTGCAGCAATGTGTCGGCTGCTCAATACTCGCAAATCTATGAATGACAATGACATTATACTCTCAAGCATCTTTAAAGCAAACATTTTCAGTGTAATCTGCCACTAGAAGTCTACATGCTGGAAGTATATGAATACTTGCAGAAGTAAATAAATATTTAGAGTGCCAATGGATGACCTGGGTATCACTGTGGTATTTATTTGACAGATGTGGATGTGGATTCTGATTAGTCTTAACATCATCTCAAAGCTGCATGGGTATTCAGGGGGTTACTTCCCAGAAGCATGTGACTCAATGTTACCCGATCATAATGGTGCAGCTCCTCAAACCACAAAACCCCCCTTCATGGTTGAATATGTGCCCGGCAGCTATCCTGGAGAGCCTGTTACAGGTACAGGGAACACTGTAGTTTTTATTTTGTTAAATTTGTTTATCACAGCAATGTCTGGTGTAATTATAATTTACATTTTTTTTTACAAGTTATTACAATCTCTCTTCATTCTCTTTTCCCAAATCTTTGCTCGGATGAATTTTTGAAACAATTTTCAAGTTTTGCTCAAGAGCGAGGAATCCACATATTTTAGAGGGTTTATGTTAGAGGCTCGAGAGGTTGCAGATGAAACACGTCTTACTGGAAGATTTGTTCTACTTGAGCCTGATAGGACTCGACTCCTGACATGCGGTGTTTTGGAAGTAAGTAGTTGGAATTTGATTTATTGTTTTCATTTTTTGTAAATCTGAAGCTCTCTTATGTTTTGCCACTCTTCTCAGGATTCAGCTGTTAGTCACACAGTTAATCACAGAAGAACTTTGATCCGAGTTAACTGGACTGCGACAGAAGCAGAGCAGGACATCATGTTCAGGTGACTTTAAAATTTCTGATATTCTATGGCTGACGTCCACGGTGAAAATCGAACCTGACCTGCTTCAGATTTCTGTAATATTACAGTGCAACAGAAAATGAATTATATCAGCATTCATTCCCTTCTAACATATTTCAGAGCAACATTTCTTCAGCAAAGGGCAAAATTCTGGGAAAATGTGAATATCATCTTACCTCAGCGCACTACTACTACAACTACTACACCGGAAACAGCTACTACACCGGAAACAGCTACTACACCGGAAACAGCTACTACACCGGAAACAGTTACTACACAAACAGCTACACACGAAACAGCTACTACACCAAGCACCACAAAGGGCAACACCGAACAAGCTACCTACAGCGAACACATACTACACCGGAAACAATACTACACCGGAAACAGCTACTACACCGGAAACAACTACTACACCAAGCACCACAAAGGGCAACACCAACATAGAAGAAGTAAGAACCCACAGGTGGATTTGATTTTGTGACACTGTACACAAAGTGACTCATTAACCTTGCAAGAGCTTTTTTTGACAACACTGCTCCCTGTTTCTGATTTACTTTCAGCATGCAGGTATTGCACTGATGTGTTTTGATTGTGTTTTGGTGGCAGAGATGAAAGTAAGTAGCATATTTAACGATACTCAAGACACGCACTAAATGCTATTCAGCCCCACCTTAAAAGAACAAGAAGAAATGTAATTGTGTTCTACTTCATGTCTTGTTAGGTAATATCCAATATAGGCAAAGTCTTACTGGCCAGTGAGGCTGTTTTTCATCATATAAATAAGGTAAGAGCTGGGGGCCTTTGGTGCTCACAGTGTTTTATTTTCTTCTTGTCCTGCATCTTTGTATTGCTTCCAAGAATTCTTTGAGTATGTAGTTAGTTTGAAAGCCGGGGGTTCACGGGGTGCTGGAACTTACCCCTGCTTTCATAGGGTAAAATATGGATTTTCAGGGCTTTCAAGGCTGTCTAACTTATTATATGCACTGTTGTTTTTATTTAAATTTTGTAGGTGTGTAAGGTAGCAGGCAACGTCCTCTGTGTGGCTGTTGAAATCTCATCCCTGATCTTGTTTAGTATCAGTGATTCCTCCAAGGTGAGAACAACTGGTGGTGTAAAACACGTCTCAATAACAACATCTGTTTCATTTTTCCCACATGTATTTTTAATGTGTGTGTTTATGTATTTTTTAGGTCATCTTCTTTGCTCTTGTGTGTGTGATGATAGTGATTAATTTCACTGGAATAGTAATTTTGTCTCTGGGGATTAGAAGTGGTCCTGAAAGGTACGTTTAACTTCACTTTGCATGTGTAAACATATCAACTGACATTTGTGCAAAATGTTTATTTCATTTTTCACGTTCTCTTCAAGAAGGAAGATTTGTGAATACGCTGCCAATGTTTGTTTTGTTATCCATAATATATTTACAAGTAAGAAAATTCTTATACTTGTAAATTTAAGAGTATTAACTTTACACCTTCAAAAAAGAGTTTGGACTTTTTTGTGGAAGTAGTTGCCACTGCCTTTACATTGCTCTGATATTATTTCCATGTTTGTTTTGGGCCAGTTGCTGTCATATTTCTTGGTGTTATGGAGAATCAGTGCGGAAATAATGTGAGGGACTCTTGGCTTCTGAAAGTGATGATTGCTTTCACAGTATGGGATTTCCTGAATGTAATCTGGATTGTCATTTTGAGCAGTGAAAAACGAGGTGAATGCCTTGTGCCTGTCTGAATATAAGAATCTGCATCAGATACAGCATCAAATCTAATGAGGAATAATAATATTCGTATTTTTCTGTTACAGGGCATTTAGGAATGAGCGAGAGAAACGAGCAGCAAGTTCATGTCTGTTTTTCTCATTTCCAGAGGAGACTCAGAGATGTTGTTGTTAATATTGTGTCAGTAATCCTCTTCGCTGGAGCCATTTCTTTTTCTATAGCCATCATTGTTGGTATATTTACTTGTCAGAAACAATAGTTTTGTGGTTTGTTTGAATCACAATCAGATTTCTCTTATAGTTTATATATAGTATGGTTACATCACACTGATCATATCACACTGTTTACCTGCTGCTTCCTCATTTAATGCAAGTAATGCTTGAGGGTCTTATTTATTGTATCTCGTAATTTTTCAATACACCAGGCAGACTACACGGACTGCATATTGCTTTAGCACACTACAGGGGCGATTCTAGGATCAGAGCTTTGGGGGTGCTGAGCACCCAGAGAGCTGCCCAGCCAGGCAAGATAATCTTTACTCGTCACAGTGAGACGTCTTCCCCGTCTCTGTTAGTCCCTGCATCCCTAAATGTCTCCAGTTGTCCCGAGTTCTCTCTGACTGTCTCCTTGGTGCATTTAAACCCCTGTTCCTCCCTGTCCTCGTCGACTGTTGTCCTCGTCTCTGTTATCAGTCATCATAATTTTACCATCTCTGTGCAAGTCTGCAAATTTCTTTATTAAATCATGAAATTCTTAAATTCATCAAGTCTCTCTGTGGCTGGGTCCTCGTCACAAAACATGACATCACTGTTTTGTACATTTTAACTCAATTTAATCCCCACATTTGTAAAAGCAAAGCAAAACACTTTTTTGAAATGTCTGTAACAAATCTGATAAAGGTTATTTAAATGCTGCAAAAGAAGAATGGATTGGAATAAAAAAAAAAATATCCTAACTTTAATTACTGGGAGAATAATGAAGATGCTCACAGAGGCGGAGCCAGACATTTGAAACACCCGGGGCTTAGCCCTAAAGGGTAGTATGCATGTGGGATTTTTTTTTTTTTGGGGGGGGGTTAGAAATGACTGAAAGATTAATGGCTCTGTTTTGAGTTTTGTTCAAAAAAGAATGACTTCATATAGGGAAAAATATATATCACATGTGCAGGACACCTTAAACTAGTTTTTTAATTAAGCAGCAAGGCAGAACAAAGTCGGGGCATCAAGACACGAGGACTAAACCCCAATTCAACCAGACCCAGAACTGATCCAGAATTAAAACAGGACTACAACAGTTCAAAATCAGGACTACTGAGGACTTAACCAAGACAGAACCAGAATCAGAACTAGATGATAGTAGCACTAAAAATCATCATAGACCTGCACTACACTTATTTTTTAATTCTACCAAAGTCCAATATTTAGATTGAGAAAAGTTTATATAATTATTTAGCCTTGTTGTGCAAACAAGCCTGCATAACTTAATATAGAATTTGAAAAATAGCAAACCTAAAAAGAAACACTAGGTACGAGATACATGAGGACCTGTGATACGGTGATACTTTTGGAAACAACCATTTGATTAACATGTGTGTCTCACCTGCTCTTGTTCATCTCTGTTCTGTCCTCATTCTCCTCTCTCTCTCCCTCTCTGTTCCTCTCTCTCGCTCTTTGTGCTGACAATCATCAAAATACAGTTAACCAGATATTTACAAACTCTTCAGATCAAAACACAAACACTTTTTTAATTGTAACATCAAATCAGACTAAATGTTTATTTTTTTTAGATTGATAAATATAAAAAACATATTTGTTAACTTTAAGAGTAAAGAGAGAAACTGTCTGTATTTCTTAATTGCAAATGGCACCAAATTGTATTCAAATTGAGCCACACTTATGGAGCTCCACAGTTCTTTTCCTGGTGTTTTGGTTGACATCTCTTGATTGTTCCCATGTCACAGAAACAGGCTCTGTGTTTTGCCTTATATGCATCCACAGCTGTGCCACCAATTTACTCACATGGACTCTACTAACCTATCAGAAGCTTCTTCAGCTCAGAATGGAATCGTCTGGAGTTTTCTTATTAATTAACAATAAACTTAGTGTATATGTACTCCTAAATTTGATGAAAGTGATAAAAATAGACAGTCTCTCTCTCTTTATTCTGACATTTAACTAATTCAAAAGATATTTCAATATTTATCTAAAACAAAAGTTTACTCTAAATTGATGTTGTACAGTAAAAGTTATGTTTTCTCCCTAAAGTGTAAATATCTGGTTACAAATGTGAATATCCTGCTGTGTACTGAAATCCTCTTGTTTTGCATAGAAATATACTGAACAACATACAAAGCATAATATATAAAATAACATTTACCTGAGTTTTTTCTTTGAAAGAACCCTCTAATGTCCATTCTTATATTTCAGTACATAACTGAAACCGATTTAGTCGGGGAGGGTAAGAACTGAAAATATGAAATAAACACACGTAAGCTAAGACTCTCTAAAAAAAAGCATTTGTTCGGCTTTTCATTTCGCCATTTGTTGATTCACTTGAAGAGCAAGTAACGTAATATTGGTCAAGTGATCAGTTTGATATCAATCTTTCGTGATGCACCGTCATATTTACATTATTTGTACAGTACGAATGATTTGCTTTGGTACCTGGTCAAACTTAAGCTCTCCTTAGTATGGCTGGCTCCGTTTCTCCAACAGCGCACTCACAGGCAGCAGCTGCCCCGCCCCCTCGCTCAGTCGCTTAGTGCCTGAGCTCGGATCATACCAATATCAGGGGGGATTCACGCACAGTCGTAAATTCCCACAGTGTGCACTATGTGCTTCGAATATTGTGTGTACTTTTTGTTTTATACAGTTGTCAGCCAGGCATCTAACTATGAAAAAATTACACTCCAAAAGACCCCGGGCTTCTGACAAAACAACCCGGGCTTAAGCCCAGTAAGCCACCCCCACGCTCCGCCCCTGGGCTTGACATCACACAGGACCTGTCACACAAACACTCTGAAGATGCTCAAGAACTTCTACTCACCATCCAGAGCCAAAGTGACCTTCCCAACACTGCATATCACATCACTGTACATGGACTCAATAACAAAATAATGTATTTCAATAATTTTTTTACTGTTCACTGTAAATCTGCACACTGCTGATTTGCAAACCTTTTTAATTTCCATATTTAATTTGAGGTCATTCTTGTATTTTTAATGGTCGAGAATTGCACAGCAGTAAGCGTTTCACTGCATGTTGTACTGTGTATGATTGACAGGTTTGAAGGAGGGGTCGGGTGTATCCTTCGTGGTCCACCATATCCCAGAATTCATAGCGCGGCTCAGCCAATTCCAGTTTCCAACAATGGCGGCAGCTACTTAGTTTTAATATTACTCTGTCTGGATCACAAAAAAACCTCTTACGATATTTTCAGGCCAGAATGTAGCTGTGTAAACTTCAAATAAATGCTCTTTTCATCAAGACCACTTGAGGAAGTGGAAGTGGAGCACTCACTCACAAGTTTCGTCCCCATGAAACTACAGCATGAGCTGCAAACTGATGTCTCATGATTCAGCAGTAAAATGTCTTTTCTTTTGTGGTATTTCACTTTGAGTTCAAAACAATAAACCCACTGCTGTGTAAAAGGTAGCCTTTGTTTATGTCTGTGGTCCATTTGGTGACTCACTCAGTTAAACTCGGCCAAGATACAGAGATGCATTTATCAACTGCTTAGAAAATGATTAAACTTGCTGTAACTTCCTGTTCTTAGAGCCGTACTAATGCTCTTCTAGCAGCTACAATGTATATCTTCATCTGGACACATTTTAATAAATGTAAAAACATATTCATACTTGGTGTCAAACCTAATTTTAATGTTATCAATACAAAACATGGTGTCTGTAAACATAATCTTGAAATGGACTTTTGAACTGTCAGGTTTCTTAAGAAGTGAGTCGTAACTCCTGCTTAGTAAATGATTGACTTCTTATGTGCTGAATAGATGTCAAGTCCTCGTTTCACAGCTGGAGACTTTAATTTTTAGTAAACAGAAGGACAGGTTACACCCAGTGATGCTTTATTAGAGTCCTTGCTGTCTTAATTCTTTGTGATTTTGGTCCATATTAACATCATAGCCTCACGCAGTTGCTACACATTTATCATAATCTAAATTTCATTTCATCACATCCCCCCAAATATTTAATTTGAATTACCAGTTTGCAGCTCTCGGTATATTTGTGTAGATATCAATCTAAACATTTGTGGATGTTTTTTCTGTAACTGTAAATTTAAAACACAAGTGTGTGAAGATGAAATCTGAAAGTTCACTTTCCCCCCACACATTCTTGCATTTAGAACATTTTTACCTTCAAAGTCCTGGACTGGATCAGGATTTGGTAACTGTGGAGGCAATCTGAGTACAGTAAACAAGTTTGAGGTTAACTGAGCTTTGTTACATGGTGTGTTGTGTTTTTTAATGCAGATGGCTACATTGTGGTCATAAACAGATGGACATGATCAGTTACAACACTCAGGTAGACTGTGGCATTTAAACAATGCTCAACAAGTGTTAAGACTCTAAAATATGCCAAGAATTATGTCGCCACCAACACCTTGACCGTTGAGAGAAAGAAGGATGGATCCATGCTCGCACGTTGTCTATACCAAATTCTGACCCTACTGTCACAACATTACAATACACTCATCAGACCAGGCACCATTTTTACAGTCTAGTTGTCTGGTTTTGCTGAGCCTGTAAGAACTGTAGCCTCAGTTTCATATTTGTAGCTAACAGTAGTAGCCTAGCTCATTATTAACATAAACAATTAGACAATTCACTCCTCTATGTATCAAAATTATCTTTATTGATAATATTCAGGTGTTTATGAGTGCTCAGAATAACAAGAGGAATGAGATGTATGACAGGAAACAGCACAAACAAGTTCACATGTTGTCATGTGCGCTAGTATAAATGACTGGAGAAAGTTTTTACTCTAATTAAATACAGTGTATTCTTCATATGTGTTTAAGGCACAGTCTGGGACGAGCTAATCAGTATTTATCCAAAATATTTTTTACAGATATAAACCACATTGCGAGTAGCTCACAATGTGAAGTGACAACATGTTCAAAAGACCATTTAATATCAAATCCACACATATACACAGCTTTAAAAAAATACCTCAATCCAGGAAACATGACACAAATATACATATTTAGAAAAAAGCAAAGAATATAAAATATTCACCTTAAAAAGCTGTTGCTCAAAAAGACAGACACTTAAGTCAAAACCAAGCATTTCCAGCACTCACACAAAAAATAAAGAATTAAATGAAGTTACCTGGTTGTCTTGGACAGCAGAATAAAAGATGAAATATGAATTTTCACTGAAAACAAAACTTTTTTTCTTTTTTTTTTTAGTTCCAGTAAAGAAAAGCTGAGGATGATGAAAAAAATGAGATGGTCATTAAAAGCTGCTGAGAAACGATGCAGGCTTTAACAGGCAACAAAAAAATTAAACAGCTCAGTCAGTCTGTGTTTCGTAGATTGCATGCACATGAGAAAAGATTATCGCCACACTTGTGAAGTGGAATGATGGTGTAACACTGTAACCTCTTTTAACATGCATGCATGAGTAAAAACTGTTTAAATTTTTGTGCAGTCGAACCAAATCATATGCGTTTGACTTCAATTTAAGTACAATGTAATCTCTGAGAGAAAGAATAACACAATTATCGAATGATGTGTGCTGTGAATTATCACAGCACACATCATACTTCTACGTTTCTCCTTTCTCGTAGCTCCTTGTACAGTGCAAAGAAGAATCAGGCAGCTTGGTTTTTTTAGCATCCTTTCTTCTCCACCTCAGACACCACAGGCAGGACAAGATGGGAGATGCGACTCCACAGACCACCAAACTTATCATTATTCATTATATTATAAGTTTTGCCACTGGTGTCCACCAGCCTCTCCTTAAGATAGTCTTGCACCATCTCTTCCACCTCTTTTAAACCCTTTTCCTTCGGGATCTCATCTTGAGGCAGCAGCACAGAAAACAACAAGAAAACCCGCTTATATGCGGCATTCTCGTGGTCGCAGTAGCGATAAAAAATGAGAGTGGAGCCTGGAGGCAGCTCTTCCAAACGATGAATGATGGCCACAGGTTTTTCTCCCTCAAACGCTGCTTGCAGCTGACTGTCAATGTCTAACTTCACCTTATCACTGTCCTGGCCTGCTTTGCTTTTTCCATCAATGTTAAGGAAAGAGGCATTGAGGGCAGATGAGAAGGAAGCAGCCAGACCCCGAGCAAGGCACTGCAGTGTCCTCTCAGCCTTCTGGCCTGCAGTGAAAATCAGACTGACTGGCTCAGAGGGATGGGCTGCTTTAAGGTGCTTCTCCAGGTGGATTTTGCTCAACTTCCACAACTCAGGCCGCTGACTGGGGAACTGAGTCTGAAGATCAGACAATTGATCAGCAAACCTTTCTGGCTTCACAGCCCTGGATGACTGCCCTCCACCACGTGTCATGTCTTGGAGTAAAGGGACGATCTTGTATATCAGCAATGTCCCGATCACAAATAGTACCAGGAGAACTAACAGGAGAACTACCAGGCGAACTAAACCCCACAAACACCACGTGAACCCTTTAATAACACAGAAACAAAAGAACACACATAGTTAATAAATAATGTTTAAAAAGCATCATCAGGTCTAAAGATAATAATTAAAATGACTTACTTACCTCTAGAGGAATTTCTGGGGCGTGTCTTGGTAGCAACAGGTTTCTGTTTGTCTTTTAATAAAAGAAAACATGATTATATTAATGCACAGATGTCACCACTATAGCAGGTGTTGCAGAGAGAGAATACTGAGATAAAGCAGCAATACCAGATTCTTTGGAATGAATAGTCTCTTTTCTTGGAACGTTATTCACACGTCTCGGATGCACACTTGGGGTAAGGTGGTTAACTTTGGATAAATCTGAAGATGAGGCTGAATTTAGAAAAGAAAACATCTTTTCAAAGATCAAATCATCACGCAGACGCTCAACCTTTCTATACAGAATATGAGCAGCACAATACCAGCGCTCTGGGCTTTGAGCATCATCGTCCTCTTGTAGTCTGCCACGCTGGACGGCTTGAGAGCCGGTGAATGATGTCTGTTCACTGTCGCGCTGATCTGTGCGACAGGCTTGGTGGGGGGTGCAGGTGCAGGTGCTTTAGGTGCTGGTGTTGCTGAAACTAAACAAAATAGGTTAGGTCAAATAACTTGCACTATAATTTAACACTCTGAATGTCAAGGAAGATGGAGCATTTTTCTACCTTTCTTGGATTTCATCAAGTTGGGATCCTCAGTCTTAAGACTGGGTCTGTAGAGCTCATCAAGCACTACACGGGGATTTAAGTTCCTATCTCCGAGAGCATCTGTGTTAAGCAGAAGATTTTTAAGATAAAATCCTAATAAAGTCATAAAAGAAAAGTAACTTAACACAAAGTGTATTTGTATATTATTATATGGCTTATATAGTGAAAATAAAGTATTGGTCCAAGATGTTTGCCTTTGTTTTTATTTTAACTTTTTTTTATTTAAATGTGATGCATTCTCAATCATCCAGTTAAGTAAATCTCCAAAGTCTGATTCTGTTCATCTGGACGTAGCGTTTTCAGAGGGAGAATCTCCAATCTCAGCTGACTGCAGGTTTCCCCAACCTTATAAACAGTACATTTGCATAGTCATAGTTTCAGTCATTTAGCAAATGTACTGTGTAGAAGATTTTGGAACAGGTTGATGAACAGAATCAGTCTTTGGACATTTAAATGTGGTGTTTTGATAACTTAATTCAGTCCTGTTTTATTTACACTTTATACAGCCTCCCTATGTTTTAAGTTACTGTATTATCCATTTGTTCTTTACATTAAATAAAAATAAATTAAAAGGGAATATTATCTAATCTCTATGATTTATTTCATAATGAATGTTCACTAGTTGTAGTACAAACCTTTGTGTATGTTTGGCAGATCAGTGACTTTAAAGGAATCCCGTTCAATATCCATTTCCTGGTCTTCATTTTTATGAATGTCTCCAGATGATTCCTCAACATCCATCTTACTTTCAGCGCTCTCGTCAAACACTGCTTCTTCAGCATCCAGTCGGCTCTTCTTGCTAGGGGACTCTGTTAGGTAATAAATAATAGACACGGATTGTTTGTTTTTTAACAGTGCCTTGAACAGTGAGGGTAACTAAGGGTAATCAGCCATTAAAATTAGGCTAATACTTAATTCCAGCAACTAACCTCCATCTTCAAAGTCAGGCTCCCCATCTTTGGTACCATTAACTGATGTAGGAGCATCAGCAGTGTCAGCTTGTGCTTTTTTTCTTTTGGTCCTCTTTATAGGCTGCCTAGGAGTTGCCTCAAAACTCGACCCTTTGGAAGACAGGATTAGAAATGAGTATATCACATGGACAGCTCAGGATAAGTTATTTAGAGAAATAGAGAGGCAAGGCTGAGATAGTTTGGACAAGTGCAGAGGAAGGATAGTGAATATACTGGGCAAAGGAGGTTGAAAATGCAAATGCCAGGCAGGAGGAAAAGAGGAACACAAAAGAAGAGATTCCTGGATGATGTGAAGGAGGACATGCAGAGCTAGGGACAGGGTGAAAAAGACGGAGATGATCCCCTGTGGGGACCGCTGACAGGAGCAGCCAAAAGAAGAAAAAACCCTGAAACAGAACTGGTGTCCAGCCAGCCTCCATTTTGCTTTGTGTTCCCTATGTATTCTAGTATTATGGCAAGAGACGCAGAAACCTGATTTCAAAATAAAAACCACCTTCAAGTAAATGTAGCTTCAACATTAACTCTCATTTCAAAATAAAAGCATTCGAAACCTAATTGCAAAATAAAAGCTTCGAGTTAATTTGCAGATATGTTAAGTACATAATAACAAATATCATTTAGTCTTGTTTACACACTCTAATGTTACATCCAAATGACACACCCCTGTACTCCAGTAGCGCCCCGTCAATGCCATCTTATTTTGGATTTCACAGTAAAAGCCTGTAAATTTTCATTTTTGAACTACTCTGTCATTGACTTCAGAATGCTCTTAAAAGGAAAACTCATATTTCCACAGACTAGTTGCACTCAAAATCAAGTCAGTCCAACTTTGCTTTTCACAGTTTGCCCATATATCAGTGTGTTTAGCGGCTTAATGAAACGTTGATCCCTGTCACTGACCGCCAGTGCTAAAAGCGAAAGTCAGTTTGTGATTTTAATTTCGCTGCTGCTGTAAACTGTTTCGAGACACAGCGCTAAAAACCAAACCCCACACACACCACCACAAAAAATCCCTCACATAGATAATGGCTAATATGTAGCAAAGCATTTCAATGTAAGGAGATAACTCATTGGTTTTAAAGTTGTGCCTGAACTCGTACCAGGAACTGAAACATTAAGTTGATTTTAATACAGATTCCTATCTGAGGATCATTTACACCGGTGAAGCCTGCTAACATTAGCCAAAGCACCGATCCAAATCTGATTTTCTTTTAAACTTGTGAGTATGAGGGAGCTAATTCCGATGGCTAAGCTAGTTAATTGACATACCACTCGAACAGTGCTCACCTTTACCTGACATCCGTCGTGTCGATCTAGTCATGGGTCGAGAGAGCTTATCTTCAGAGTCTCTGGTATCCATTTGTAACTCAAATTCAATTGAGCGATGCCAAACAACTTCAACTAAACAATGCGACGTAGCATCGCGCGCACAAACAAGCTACAATCACTGGACTTCCCTGTAGCTGGGGGGACATTTCTTGACAGGACACCGTTGCCGCCCGGAAAATAGTGCAACGTTTAGTTATCTCGATAGAAACAAAGGCACTGTTAAACGTTCCGCTTCAGAATTTAGTCTGCTATGAGTGCCACACAAGCTAACTGAAAGCTAAGGAAGCGTATGATCTACGGCGATATGATCCGTGACATATTTGGTATGGAGGAGTAATCAGAAAAGCGTATCGTTATGACTTTTGAGTTACACGAAGGCATTTTTTTTTTACAATAACACCCAAGTAATGCTTTGGTAACTGTTGGCTAAATTAGCATCACTCTGGCTGGGCTAGCTTAGTTATCTTTTGTCACTTAAATAGCTAGTTCTCTTTAATTATGGTTACCAACAATTTACGTTTCGTGCATGTCATTAGAGCTTAGTTCCCGGCGAGTAGTTATTTCTCTCGCAATAATTTATACTAGCTTTTCTTCGGCTTGCTTACTGTCACCTCGCAGCAAGTTCAGTTTCGATTTAGTAGCAAAACATTATTTAGCAAATCCACGAAAGCACAGCCACAAATTAATACTTCCAAACTGCAATGTACATATTTCCTTTTTATTTAGTGACAGTTTGAAAAGTTGAGGAGCGTAATGGTTGTTCTCGTTCTTCTTTAACTTTAGCGAGACTGCCTTTGAGCTTGGCTCTGTTGACATGCCCGTAAGCAGATTTACAATATTTGTTTGGACCTTTGAACATGTGACGACAAACTGTAACTCGTGGCTTCGCATAAAAAAGAAAAACATGTAATGTTTATTTGTTTTATTCACGCTTGAACCATCCAGTGAACCCTAAGTGAAGAAAAGGAAGACCATCTACCTAAAGACATGGAAAAGGAAGTCCCCAGTCCGAACGCAGCAGGTAAAATTCTAATATTTCTACGTTGCTCAGCCAGTGTTTGCTGTTTGGTGGTCGACTCGCTGCATTGTTAAAGCAGTACAGACATAACTAATGTTTATCTCTATTTCAAGAAATACTGAACACATGTACGGTTAATATTTGGCATTTACTTCAGTTATAGCATGTTTCTGAACTAAAATGTTATTTGTTTCTCGTGATGAAATGTAAATAAATACAAAAAAATCAGTTATAACCAAGATCTGTATAGAACAAATATGTCTTGAACATGTTTATCACTATTAAGTTTTACTTTTTTGAACCTTTTGAAAAGATTGAGAGAGAGAGAGAGAGTAAGCATTGTAAGGATAGCACATATATTTATTGCACCAATGTAAAATAATTAATGAAAATTCAAACATGTGTTTTTTGCAGAAAGGGTGCAAAATAAGGTACAATGTTGTAATGAAGAACATGTTCCTGGTGAGGACAGCCCACCGATGGAGGAGAAAAGCGAAGATAGTGAAGCTGATGTTATAAATCGTGGTGACTGCAAAAAAGAGACAATAAAAAAAGAGAAATTAGCCACAACAGAAGGGACTGCTTCAGGTCAGTGTTTCTGTCCAAGTGTTACAGCACATAATTCAGATATTAGTCAACAATCAGTTATATTATATACCCCACTTTGGAACAGTTAAACTGTTTTTATTTCGTTAGATGAAAGTCGCGTCACAACGAACGAACCATCAGAATTAACTTTACAAATCCCAAATGACAAAGCGAATGACCAGGGCGATGAACCGGAAAATGAAAACATCTCAGCCACGAACAAGTCAGATAATAAATTTGGAGATGGTGAGTCAGAACTTTTTGGAACATCACGGATTAGAATTTGTTCCTTAAACTTTTTGCTTCAGTCTGCTAACTTTCTATGACTCCACGAGGAAACTGGAAGTGTGTAAGTTGTTTTTTCTTTTCTTTACCATCTTTTATTTGTGTAAACTTGTTTTTTCCCCGTGAACAATTTTTCAGCTTCAGAGGAAAGACAGGCTAAACCTGAGAGCCCAACACAGCAGTTAGATGACCACGGTAATAATGTTGAAAACATCGGTCCTACCACTCCAGAGGCTTCAGGTCAGTGTTTCTGTCCAAGTGTTACAGCACATAATTCAGATATTAGTCAACAGTCAGTTATATTATATACCCCACTTTGGAACATCATCAACCAGCATTGTTTGTCTTAGTTATTAGTCATTTGTAAGTTTTGTTACTGCTGTGCTCCTAAAATGGCCATATTCATTTTACAAACCTTGTTATAGACATAAGTCTTGAGCCACCCCTCATTTTTCCTCCTTTCTTTTTTCTTCCAAGGAGGCAGACTTTATTGTTAAATAGCAATGACAGAGCTTTCCGGGCTTTCTGAAGGAGTTTTAAAACGTTTCTTTGGACACCGAGTGCTTTTTCACTCATTTTCAAGGATGAGCCGCTGTTGTAACAGACAACAAAGAACTGATTTTGAATTGTATTTTAGGATCTTTGTTACTTTGCTAAAAATATATAATTTTTTCCACCTGAGCTCTAAAATATGCTAAAGATGGGCATTTTGCACTAAAACAGGTGATTCCCAAAGAAGTGTTGAGATCAAACTTGGCATACTCAGCATGGTGTGTAGTGTGTTCTTGTAAAACAGAGGAAGGTGAAGAAGTGGAAGACAAAAGAAGAAAAAGCAGGACTCTGTCTTCCTGTGTTCCAACAGATCACAGCTTTTCTTTTTGTTGCTGCTGGACTTAGAACAGATTTTCAATGATCAGGATGATTTTTATCCCTCAGCCATAAAAAGCTAATGGGGTATCATCCTCACCCTGCCAGGTGGGCGGGGCTAGCACCCAGGTTTTTGAATGTGATAACGAGAATGAGGCGACATAGGATTTTGGAATTCGTACCATAGGTGCATCTAATAAAACCTTGGATGAGTTTGAATCCCAGTGACCTCAACTTAAGGTCAAGGTCGGAGGTCACGTTTTCTGAAAATGTTCCATATCTCACCTATTGTCAGTCTTATTGTTCCAAGATTAAAAAGGGAATTACTGTTGCCCTGGGCTTTGTTAAAAGAAATCTCCATTAAGGATGCTGCAGATGCCTGATCCAAGATAATTTTTGGGGCACAATAATATTAAATATGTAGAGATCGGAAGTCCTAGGTTGCTATGGAAGTTAAACTATTTTTATTTCAACAGACACAAGTCAAACCACGACACAGGGAGCATCTGAAACAACTGTTCCACCAACCCAAGATGAACAAGATGATCGGATAGATGGAGGCAAAAGTGAGAAAAAAGAAATCTCAGCACAGACGGAGAAGAAAAGCAATCCTAGTCAAACTGATGGCAAACAATTGTTATCAAAAAATGAGAAAAAAGTCACGATAGAGCCAAAATCAGGTTAGTGTTCCTGTCAGAGTATTGTAACAGCTGATTCAGATATTATTATGGATTTATTTGAAAGACAAAGTCTATATTTAATTTGGTTTAAAACATACATTTAGCCTCGTTGTTCTAAGATTAAAAAGGAAACTACTGCTGTAATAAAAGTTTTCTAGTCATATTTAAAGATGAAGCACTTGCTTAATATTATGGGACACAAGAATCAGAAATATTTAAAGATCCAAAGTCTTAGGATGTTGTGAAAGTTAAACTGTTTTTATTTCGTTAGATGAAAGTCGCGTCACAACGAACGAACCATCAGAATTAACTTTACAAATCCCAAATGACAAAGCGAATGACCAGGGCGATGAACCGGAAAATGAAAACATCTCAGCCACGAACAAGTCAGATAATAAATTTGGAGATGGTGAGTCAGAACTTTTTGGAACATCACGGATTAGAATTTGTTCCTTAAACTTTTTGCTTCAGTCTGCTAACTTTCTATGACTCCACGAGGAAACTGGAAGTGTGTAAGTTGTTTTTTCTTTTCTTTACCATCTTTTATTTGTGTAAACTTGTTTTTTCCCCGTGAACAATTTTTCAGCTTCAGAGGAAAGACAGGCTAAACCTGAGAGCCCAACACAGCAGTTAGATGACCACGGTAATAATGTTGAAAACATCGGTCCTACCACCCCAGAGGCTAGTCAAACTGAAGATCCACAAGTTACTAGCGGTAATCTTAGTACATTTGTTCTTTTTTTTTTGAATTGGTTTTTTTTTTTTAAATAATTCTTTTTGTTATGAAGTAGATGTTTAAATAACACAGGCCTTTTCTCCGTAGGAAGTGGAAAATACTGGCTAGCAGTTGCTATAGTAGTGGCAATTGTTGCTATCGCGCTGCATTTTCTTCAGCCAGAATCTCCGCCTCAGACGAATGATGTACCGAAGATAGACGACTTCCTCAGGCAGCTGGAAAAAGTAAAGACTCGGTTTCCTAACCAGCGTGCTGAGCTCTGGAATAGGGGCAGGATCCACCTTAAGAGACACCTTCAGACCACACAGCCCACGGAGCCCGTGAGTCTGATTCTCACTGCAGGCCTCAGAGCTGAGAAGACGCTGAACTGCCTAGCTCGGGACCTGGCCTCCGCCTACTCTTCTGCCCTGAACGCCTCCGTCCTCCACATAGATGGAGCCAGCAAAGCCAGCCAGGACAGTGACCACGTCAAACTGGACATTGACAGGAAGTTGCAGGGAGCTTTTGATGGAGACAAACCTGTAGCCGTCATTCATCGCTTTGAAGAGCTACCTCCGGGCTCCACGCTAATTTTTTATCGTTATTGCGACCACGAGAATGCCGCATACAAGAACACTTTTCTGATCTTCACTGTACTGCTGGGGGAAGAAGACGAGATTCCTGCTAAGATTAGCTTGTGTGCTGTTGAGGAGATGGTGGATGACCACCTTCAAAAAAAATTCCTCACTCATGGCCACCCAGTGTCTTTTGACATGATGGACCTGGACAAATATGGTGGACTGTGGAGTCGTATTTCTCACCTTATCCTCCCCGTGGCAGCAGAGCAGAGAATAGAGCTTGAAGGGTGCTAGAGAGCAGAAGCATTCATTCTAGTCTGAACTTTTAATCTGGGCACTAAGCTGGGTAATTGATCATTTGGGAGGTAGTAGACCTCAAGGATATTGAATATACAGAAGTGGACTTTCAGAATGAATGAGAATCATTATGGTATGGGATTTAAAGTCATTTCTCTGATCAGATGTAATTATGAACAGATAATTGTAAGTTTATTTGGTCTCTGCATTATATTTAAAATTTTGAAGGTAATTTCTGCATTTTAATAAATACTTGGAGTCACAAGATAGAAGGAAGAACAATTCTTTTGGTATCACGGCAATGGGGTTTTTAATTGTTATTGCAAATGTCTTCTGTGATTCGGAAACTTGCATGGCACCGACATGCCTTAACTGAACATACAAAGTCCTTTTTGTCTATATGTATATGTACACGTTACACTACGGGATAAAAAATGAAGATAAGTACATAAATTATATGTGCCTTAAAGTAAAAAATAAACGCTGAAGAATTTTAAATGTCTTTTGTGACTGGAATGAACACTGTTGCCACCAGAGGGCAGCAAATCCACATCTGAAACTTGTCTCCAGCGTCTGTGAAAAGGCTTGGTGGCATTTTGAAAAGCAGCATAAAGTTTGCATATGAAGTCAAACTACACCTTCTTTCATCTGGAACTGCAAATTAAATTGAACCTGAAATAAAATCCGAGTTTGGGGGTTGCATTTTAATCATGACTAACGCTAACAAGCTGCACATCATGTCTCTGAAGTCTTTTGAAGCAGTTCAACTCCTCCTCGCCAGTTTGATCAGGCCCGCCTCCTGTCAGCGTAGCTCCAGCACCAGATGCCGGCTGCTCTCCCACAGGGTGCACTCTTTCTTCAGTCTCATCAGTCTGCGTTCATTGTGACTCTGAAAAAGATGACCCATAAAACCTAATCCGGATATTTGATGTCATTTTTTCACGCACTCTCTGATTTCTAAAATCAGAGGTAGGCTATGACTTTTTCGTGCACCTGAATTTATTGGTGACGGGCTATTTGTTATTTCTTTTATCTGCGCACTGTGAGCCTCACATAATGTACAAGTTAGGCTTTGTCATCGTGATAAGCTGCGCGTTTTTTCCATGGGGATCTGGAGCGCCAAAGCCCCTGGCTGAAAATCCCAGGTCCCAACTTGAGAGCAGTGCAGAGCAAAATGACAGATTGCAAGAGGAGATAGAAGGCCGACAGAACATTCTCTCCAAGGTAGGATAAATAGCTCATTTAATGTGTTTCCTTATATCCTGCATTTTACACTTTGTGCGCAAAAATTGAAAAGTTCCCGATTGCTGGTGGAAAATACATCCGTCCTCTTCTCTTTATAGCTGCTGGGTGATTATGACAAAGTGAAAGCCCTGTCGGAAGGCTCTGACTGTCGGTGTAAATGTGTTGTCAGACCCCTGAGCAGGAGCGCCTGTCGACGGATAGAAGAAGGGAGCGCGTCTGCGCAGGACTTCTACACCGTGGAGACCATCACTTCTGGACCGGAGTGCAAGTGCGCCTGCATCGCCCCACCATCAGCGGTCAACCCCTGCGAGGGAGAGTACAGGCTAAAAAAGCTTAGGGAGGCTGGGAACGAAAATGTCAAGGTGAAGTTTCCTCCTGACCATTTATCATGCCAGAGCCTCCCCGCAGGTGTTCATGCTCCAGCGACATCTGACTGTTGATTTGTAGATGGACCTGGACCCCTGGTGGCATGGATGTCTGATGTTTATCAATTTCCGAAAAGGAAAATCAATATTTTACCACAACCAGAGTTTGAATGGACTGGGGATGTACCTACTTCATGCATTCTATGTAATGAATTCTTTAACTTTGACGGAATTCACTTGATCATTTTTTGTTGTTGTTGTTTTAGCTGTCCACCATACTTGAGCTGCTGGAGGGATCCTTCTATGGCATGGATCTACTGAAGCTGCACTCCGTTACCAACAAGCTCATTGATCGCGTGGATCACATCGAAAAGGTAGCGCAACAGAAAACACATGCTAACTCTCCCTAACAGGTGTGCGTGTAGTGGTGGCTTCTGGAGGTCCTGTTAAAGACTCCCTTAGGTGCTGTTTTCAGATTTACAAGAAGCTTGACCAGGAAGCAGTGCTCAGAGTTTCTGTTACATGTGGAACTTTATCTGCCAGAGCTTTTCTTTGGATCCTTTTTCTTAGTCAGTAAATTACCAGAGATTTTTATACAGTACGTGTTTGTTGGGCTTTAGTCTATAAACTTACACAAGAGCAAAGCTGTAATTACAGCACGAACATATAGAAGTTCCAAATTACCTAAAAGCAGCACATTTAATACATTACCTGAATGTTTATGCTCTTCTCACATGGACTTCGAGTGAAGCAGTTGGGAGTTTGTTGAACTCACTGAACTCCATATACTGAAATGAGCCAATAGCAACATAAACCATCAAGTTTTTCCCCTCGAACAGGTGCAGCAAAATGAACCAGAGGGTTGCATGCTTATGCAGACGAGAGTATAACTTTCATAACTGAAAACACCTGTCAGAGCGTGCTGTCAGTCTGTTCGCCAAAAAATAAAGATAGGAGCCTGCACCTACCAAAGTTGAACCACAGAGTTGAAACGAGGTCTACAACTGGCTACAAGATGTTTTTTTATGTGTGTCATTGTTTTTGCTGCTTTAAAACTGATTTCCTGATTTAATTCATATTAATATATTAACAAAATACTTTTTTCTTCCTCTGCTAGTGTTATGATTGCTGATCGTTAACAAAAATATAACACTTATGTTAGTAGCTTGATGTATCCATGTTTGCATTTAGGCGGTGTCTCTGAATCCACCTTTGGATGAGGTGAAGCCCAGGGAAGGTCCTACTAGTCAAACAGGTTTAACTGAAAGCCCGACTCCGCTTCCCCATCAGCCTCAGGATGGAAAGACAGTTGGAGAGGTTAGCAGAGCTGCAGCATATCAAGACCCAGAGGTAAGTGTAACATCTTAACATGGATATATCACAGCCTTAACCTATTGAGACACTGTAATAACATAGTAACTACATAACTACTGAGTTCCACAGATAAGTATTTGCCTGTCTTTAGCACCATAGCAAACTCTGTCTTTGCTTGGTAACAATTGGTGCAAAATGTGAATATTATCGAAGGAAAAACAAAATACTGTAACTAACTATTCCCTATTCAGTTCACAAACCAAGAAAGTTTGTAGTTTTTGTCATTAAATTAGACAACAAATTTTGCCTACATAAAGTACATTTATCTCTAACTAACACTTTTTACTCCACTTAAGCATTTTATACGATGTGCTTCATTCACACAAGCGCTTTTTTCTGTCTAATATTCACACTTTAATGAACCCATCGAAGAGAAACTTGGGGTACAGTATCTTGCTCAAGACTACTTTGGCATGCAGACTGGAGCAGCCAGGGATCAAACCACCAACCTTTTAATTAGATGACCTGCTCTACCTCCAGAAATACAGCCCCAAACAGCTTACTCGCCTGATGGCTTATATTCAGGCACATCTAATGTTATATTCATAGCAATTATTTTCATTTACAGCAAATGAATAGGTCACTTGTAGAGATGTGTGGTAATGTCATAAATAGTGAGCAAAGATGCTGATCACGCTGATTTCTTGAAAGGGAGCACTTAAACTGTTTTAGCACTTGTCCTTTTCATAAATAAGGACAAAGATTTGGACACATCACAGCAGTAAAAATACTCAAATGAATGATGACTGTATTCTGTTGAGCTGTGTTGGTTTCATGATTGTTTATTGTCAGGACTTCCAGTTGCAGTCTCTGAATTGAAAGTCCTACTGATGACCTGAGGTCTTTGACACCCTAAGTTTTTCTTCCTCTGCTAGGGTTAGCATACCCAAGGTCGGGATGGTTGTAGCTCAGAAGGCTTCATCTACAACTTCAAAGGCTGGGGTTCAATCCCCAGCTGCTTCAGTGTGCATGCCAATATCTTTGGGCAAGATACTAAACCCAAGTTTCTCTCTGATACATCCATGGGGGAGGGGGGGTGTGTAAATGTTAGAAAATAGAGAAAAGTGAATGAGGCAAAGTGTATAAAGTGTTTTGAATACTAAAGTGTTTTGAATACTCGAGAGTAAAGCGCTCTATAAGAACCAGTCTGTTTACCTTTCACCATGTTTGCTTGCAGTTGGTGTCTCTGCATCCATCTGTGGATGAGGTGAAGTTTTGGGAAAGTACTTCTGTTCAAGGAAGTGTGACTGAAAGCCCACCTCCTCCTCTTCCAAATCAGCCTCAGGATGGGAAGACAGTTGGTGAGGTCAGCAGGGCAGCAGCCAATCAAGACCCAGAGGTAAGTGTGACAATACTGATATCACAGGCTTAATCTATGGAGACGCTGTAATAACATAGTAGCAACTAAACAATTACCGGGTTCTACAGGTAATTATTTCCCTGTATTTAGTGAAATAACTGTTTGCTTATTAACTATTTAAATACAGCTACAATAAAATTATTTTCAACTGCAAATGTTTGTTACTAAAAATGAGAAAACCTACATTGTTCAGTAAGTATTGCATCAAGTACTGCATGATTGCAGTACATCATGCCATCATGGGTAATATACTGAGATAACATTGTATCAGGAGTCACTTTTAATTTGCACCACTGATATTTCATATTGAACGCAAGGCTTTGGCTGAAGGAAACACGTATCAAAGAAGTGATCACAGTCAGATGTTTCTGTTTAGCCTGCTAACATTCCTCCAAAGCAAAAGGAACAATTACGTGTTCTTTCCACAAAGTCCTTCATAAAAATCATTGTCTCCATGATTAAGGCCCAGAAACGTGTAAAAGAAAGTTATTGATGTAATTGAAAGGATTGGCAGGACGATAGCAGACCTCAGACCACAGAGCATACTGCTGGGCCCTGGGCCCCGACAGCTTGAGTATAAACTTGAGAGCCCATCCAGGAGGATTGCATGGTCTTGGACTTTAAACACAGTTGATTCACTAGAAAATTTACAGGAAACATCCAACAAGGTTATTAAAGTGACAGTAAAACAAGGCAAATGTTTTAGATTAGGTTTCTGATTAAAACTTTCCTCTGCACTGTGGGATCATTTGGGATCATTGTAGCTTGTTGGAGTTTCAGCTCTTCTATGCTATTCTCCTCACTAGATCTGAACACAGTTTCTTTGCCACACACCGACTCATTATTTACACAACTCCAAATTCTCTTTTGCTGGTAGTAAAAAATAAAAAACATAACGTACTTTTTGAATAACATGTTATGATTCAAGATTTCACAAATGTCTTTCTTACACCAATCCAAATTCTTGACAGCTGTTTGTACAGTTTATAGCCAAAGGGTCGTAATTGATCTCTTCTTAATACAGAGTGAACGATTTCCTCAGAAGTTGTGTGTACCTTGTTGTCTAACAGGAAAAGTTTGACGGGAAGCTCATTGCGGAAAATCAACCCTTCTTACACACAGACGGCTCTGGTCAGATCACTGAGGTCAGACCTCAGGTGACCCTCAAAAGTAGCGCTAATAAGGAGGCTTCTCAGGTGTCAAAGGCTGGATCATCTGGAATGATTATCAGAGGAATGACTTTTTATAAATCTGAGCCTGATCCGATGGTGGCAGATGATGGGGAGCCTGGAGAGAACTGTGAGTGCAATCTGTCTGTTACCTTAAGCGGCATTAAAGCAACGAGAGAAGTGTTTATTCTGGATGTATAATTATATTCATTTGTACAGTTCAGGATGTGTCGTAGCAGTGAGAGATGGTCACAGAAGCTTTGCTGGCTCTCAGCTAACAAACAGCAGAACTCTGATTGTATTTCAACTCTGCTTCTAACATTTTCTTGTGGTGCTCAAATCTTTTTCCTCTCTTTCTTTTAGTTTTTGAGTATCATGGTTTGAGCGGTGACGGTCCAGATAACCTCTTTATCGAAGAGAATCTGCTTCAACCCAGATCTCCTCGGCCCTGGACCAGAGAAGGACTGAGATTGTTTCGAACAAAAACAACAGGTCCTTTGCACGCACCTAAGAAGACCAGCCAATCAAAAAACACAAAAGAAACTGAGCCCTTAAAAACTCATCGAAGGTTTATTAGTGCCATGGGAACCACATCAGTGGATGTGTCTTCGGTTGCACAGAGTGACACATCCACGGTGAGAAGCATCAGCCTTGGACCACCTATTGCAGAAAACAAACAAAGGACCACAAACTTCGTGCCTCAGACCACTCAAACAGTCACTGCTGGAATCACCAACAGACCAGTCCCTTCGCTGACTGAAGCAGCAAACATTTCTTTAAGTATTAGTCAGCAGAAAAAGAACAAAACCTCAGTCCAAGCCTCTGAAAATACAACGATGGAGGAAAATGCACAAGCATTCACAACAACAAATACACCCACCAGTGTGAAGGAACCCTCTGGTCTGGAGCTAAAAGACCAATTGCAAACCATAGCTGGCAGTACTTCAGCTAATCCAGGCTCTGTTGAACTAAATCCAACAACAAAGCCTTTAACTACCAGCCTGGAGTCTACTATGACCCTCACAACCCACGCTGACCCGACCACAGCACCAGTACATCCCACAACAGCTGCCACAACTGCTACCTCCACACAGGCTGCTACTACAAAACAACCAGAAGAAACAACATCCACCGACTTCTCAGGCTCAGATTTGCCACAGACACCAACAGCTTTGCTTCCTGCAGCATTAACTACCTCGTCTTCAACCACCACCACCACAACTACCACCACTACCACTACCAAACAGGCTGCTCAGGTCAAACAGAGATACAAAATCAGCTGGGAAGAGGAAGGACACATGGAACTAGACGAACCGATGCAGAGGCATGAGGAATCCAGGCCAAAGAAACCCGGTAAATAATAAAGAACGTTGTGCCATCTGTGTCCACCTGCAGCCAGAGGCAGAGTATAGCCAGAAATTATTGTCAGCATATGTCACTTCAAAAGTACGGACTTACCTCACATTTTCATTTAGAGAAACAGAAACTGATATTTGTTTGTGAATGACCGAACTTTACAAGACAGGGCTCTCTTCTCTGTGTTACCCCTCCCCTTTCCGTGATTCAAGCTGGTTAAAACAAAAGTCTTTAATTGTTTTCAGACCCTTTGACGTAGGTCTGGATGATGTTAAAGTGCCTTTAAAACTTCCCTCAGAGCTCTCTGTCTTCTTTACAGAGGAGTGCAAGGACACTTTGGCAACAATCTCCGAGCCAGTCACTCACAACACCTATGGCAGAAATGAGGGAGCATGGATGAAGGATCCAAAATCTGATAATGGCAAAATTTATGTGACAAACTTCTATTACGGAAACAACCTTCTGGAATTCCGCAACCTGGAAGTTTTCAAGCAAGGTAAGAATGTGTGCTTTTTGGAGTTAGAACTAGCTTTAATTTTACATTTTTTGATAAGATGTAATAAATCTCATCGTCTACGTATCTTTTCAAGGCCGTTTCAGTAACTCCTACAAGCTTCCTTACAACTGGATTGGCACAGGCCATGTGGTCTATGGCGGGGCCTTCTATTACAATCGCGCCTTCTCCCGTGACATCATCAAGTTTGACCTGCGACAGCGTTACGTGGCTGCCTGGACCATGCTGCACGATGCCCTGTATGAAGACTCATCGTCGCCTTGGGATTGGCGTAGCCACTCGGACATCGACTTTGCTGTGGACGAGAGCGGCCTGTGGATCATCTACCCGGCACTGGATGATGAGGGCTTCTTACAGGAAGTGGTTGTCCTAAGTCGACTGGACCCCTCAGACCTCAGCATGCAAAGGGAGACCACTTGGAGAACGGGGCTCAAGCGAAACCACTTCGGGAACTGCTTCGTTGTGTGTGGCGTCCTGTATGCTGTTGACAGCTATAACCAAAGAGACGCCAACCTGGAATATGCCTTCGACACACACACAAATACTCAAATGATTCCCAGAATGCCCTTCATCAACAACTACACCTACACCACACAGATTGACTACAATCCTAAGGAGGGTGTTTTGTACGCATGGGACAATGGACACCAAGTCACATACAACATAAAGTTTGCCTATGTTGATGCTCAGTAAGGATCTGTTTTAAGTGTAATTGTTAATACTATGGTTTATGGATTGTAGATCAGTCCACATGGCTTCATGTATGGAGAGAAGCGAGGGGCCAAATGTATAAAATTCAATATATTGTGTTCAAAATTGTTCTTATTAAGATTTTTTTTTGTATTTCTACTTAAAATAAATTAATAAGAATTACTCCTCAGTCGACACATCAAGTTGCGCTCTATACTCTCATCAGCCACTTTACTAGGTATACACTGCTGCTTTAATTCTTCATGGCACAGACTCAAGAAGATGCTGGAAACATTCCTCAGATTTTGGTCCATATTGACACGGTAGCAACATAGTTGCTGAACATTTATTAGCTGTACCTGCATGATGGCATTCAACCACATCTCAAAGGCACTCTATTGGATTGCGATCTGGTGGCTGTTGATGCCATTTCAAGTTAACGAGTGAACAGTGAAGTAACAGTGAACTCATTGTCATGTTTAAGAAACTACTTTGCGACAGGAAGCAGCCACCAAAGGATGGGTACACTGCGTCATAAAGAGATGGATATGGTGAGTAATAATACTCAGGGGCACATAATTGGAAGAGAGCCTTTTGGCTCCTTCATGTTGTTTACACCACATTTTGACCCAATCATCTGAAAGTTCCAGCAGAAATGGAGGCTCAGACTAAGAAATGTTCTTTTCAATCTTATCTATAGTGAAATGTCGATTAGTCTGTGGAGACTGTAGCCTCAATTTCTTGGTCCTTGCTGACAGCACCCAGCATGGTCTTCTGTTGTCGTAGTCCATCTGCTTCAAAGTACAACATGTGCAATCAGACATGCTCTTCTGCGTAGCTCGGTTTTAATGAGTGTTTGTTTGAGTTACTGATGCCGTCCAACAGCTCATACAGTTCTCTGATCTCTGGTATCGCTAAGGCATTTAGAACTGCTGCAAACAGGATATTTCCTCTTTTTTTGGAGCATTCTCTATAAAGCCTACATATGCCTATGTGGGAAAACCCCAGTAGTTCAGCAAAAATATACAGATCAGCCAACCTGGCAACAACAACCACGCCAAGTTCTGCAAAGTCTCCTAAATCACCTTTCCCCATTGTAATGTTCAGTTTCACCAGTTGGATAGGGTCGTTTCCCCAATGCCTAAATGCACTCAGTTGCTGCAGTTTGATTGGCTGCATTAATAAGCAGCTGAACAGGTGTACCTAACAAAGTGGCCGGTGAATGAACATCGGGATGCTATAAGAGTAGCTGAATAATGTCGAAATGTTTCTGATGGACAGCTCTGTTCAAAGAAACAGAATTCATACACAGTTTTGTATCCTTTTTGAACTTTCAGCCTTATACGCCACACATCCTCCCTCCATATCAGACTGCTTTGAGGAGACTGCAATAAAGTTTTGAGATGCTAATAGAAAATGTCTTCATTGTCTGGCTAAACACGGATAACACCTAATTGGCTCTAATCATAGCTTGCAAGTATTAATTAAAGTCAAATGCTGTGAGGATAGAAGGAAACCAGGCAGGAAAGGACTAAAAAGAAAAGAACATAAATACAGACATAAAATGAATGACTGTTCAAACCTGTAATTTAAACCACTGTTACTGGTTGTAAAGTTATTGTGGGCGAAAATACCCTGGAACAGCTTTTCTACCTGAGGAAAAAAAATCAAACGTATTCTGTTTAGGGTTTCCCCTAACAGCTCAACAGGTACGAACACACGGCCACAGAAAATCCAGTGTTTATTTTGGTTTCTGCACATACAAAAAAATAAAAATAAAACAAGTTTTTTTATTGTACTTTTTCTTTGCCCCCATATACAGCAGAGATGCAGCGAAAACACTGTGGTGACCCAGATGTACTTCTGTAAGCAGAAAGGAATTTACAGACAAAGAGAAGGCCTTTGTTGGCAAAGAAAGAAAGAAAAGAAGCACAGCACAATCCTGCAACGACAAGAAACGCACAGCGATACAGAGACGACTTCGCTTTATCGCCATATTTATTATATGTGATTTATTATATAAGATCTGTCTCTATTCATAGCTTGACAAAAAACAAATAAGAAATTAAAAGCCAGAACAGTACATCCAATGTTCTGCATTAATAGTGCAAATTTTACCCTCAACTTAGCAAAACAGATCATAGACCATCATAATTCTGCACAAAAATGCAACTGTTCTCAAACGCAGTAAATAAAAGCAGGAGCTGTGTGGACGGAGAAGTACTCACAGTTTGTTTTTTGAAACCAGAGGTTAAACATCAGGCCTTTAGTGTAACTATTAAGTGTTTATGCAACTGAAAAAGGCATTTTTTGCCATTATATCAATTAGGATTTATCGTCTCATAAGTTCGAGTTAGTAAGTTGAAATTTTGATACAGAAAACTGAAACTTGTTGAATGTTTTTTTTAATTCAGTGGCAAAAACGAGCTTTTATAAGATATGATGAAGCTTTTTTTTTATGCTCCGGGATAATAGAAACTAGTTTTTATGCATAAATAGATTTTCTATCTGCCATTTTTTTATTTCATATATATAAAAAAAACCAAAAAAAACATTTTTTTTGGCGTCAACAGGAATAACAAAAAAAAAAGCATTTTTAAAAAAAAAAAAAAAATCCCCAAAATAAAAATGAAAGAAAAAAAAACTTGACTACTGAATTTTTCAAAGGAAAAAAATGAGGGAATTGGATTAAACCACAGATGTGTGCTGTTACATAATAACAGCAATAAATATGTACAATATCCAAACCTGTCCATGAATATAGAAACACAGCAAAGACCCGAAAAAATT
The DNA here is from genome assembly GCF_018398535.1 of Haplochromis burtoni. Taxonomy (NCBI): domain Eukaryota; kingdom Metazoa; phylum Chordata; class Actinopteri; order Cichliformes; family Cichlidae; genus Haplochromis; species Haplochromis burtoni. The sequence goes on from NW_024582403.1 coordinate 42,073, forward strand.
AACTAGTGAAAATCTTCATCAACAGCAATAGAAACCAGCAGATAACAGAGCAATTAGCCAGATAGGGTTCAAAGATCACTTAACTTCCTGAGTTTGTGCCTCTGTTGCTGCAGATAACTCATCTGTCATGTCTGATACATCACTGATCAGATTTGCTTTATTCAGAGACAGAAAGAAATTATTATAGCACTCCATTTTATAGCAATCAGATACAAACAAACAGGTCATTTTAAATAAAAATGCATTTTTATAATGTATTTAATGTTTTTTAAGCACACACACACACACACACACACACACACACACACACACACACACAGAGCTTTGGAGCTTGTGCAGAAAAAAAGAGCCGACTGAACGTAAGCTGTAAGGGGTAAAAGTATTTGTGTTATGATGGGGTAACTCAAGGTTCAATGCTCTGCCCCCTGCCGCTAAACAATTACCCTTACATAAAGCATCTGGGGTTACACGGGTAAGTCAGTGTTGCCACACAAGGAGCTAGTCTGCTGCTGCTTGGACCCTATTACAGTCCAGCTCCAGAAATCAGCCAGAAAGGGGCTGAACGGTGAGGACAAATTGAGCTTCCTCTGTAACCTCCAATGACTAGTTTTCTGCAGAGCACATTCATGCAAATAAAAATGAGAAAAATTATTAACTGAGGTGTTATCTTGTGCTTCCGTTTATGAGTTTTAATGAGGAGGTGTAAAGAACGCAGGAGTCGCTGATGATCTTACGCAGACCCCATTAGCACGCCGACAGGAGGCGTAACCTTGTTCTCTGCTGGGGAGTTCTGGTAAAACGTGTCAGAGCGGTTCACCCGGAGCAGAGGCGGGATGCTGGAAGATCTGATGTGGAGGATCCTGGTGTCTGTTACTACACAGTCAATCTGCATCATCACCTCAAAGTCTTTGTCCCTTATAATGCTGTCTGTAAGGCAAGAAAGGGAGAAGAAGGTTGTGAAATAAATCTGCAAATAAAGTTAGCATACGTTCATTTTTGTGTTTGCTCGAGTGGAGCGAGTGGAAGTGTACTGAGTATTGTTTGAGACAGTTGACATTAGGTAGGGGGGATAACTGCAGGGAGTTTGGGTGGAGGCTGGGCTACACAGATGGAGTCCAGAGGTGAGTCACACGCTGGATTTCTCCATCGTGGAGATAAACAAAACATCTCTAAACAAGAGCAGGACATGCGAACTGGAAAGAAGAAAAGTCTGGCGAGAGTGTGGGAGAAAGAAAGAGTGATTGCAGATGATGAGTCAGGATGCTTCTTGCTGGGCTGAGAGACCAAGAGAAAGTTTGGCAAAGCTGAAAAGTCAGAAAGTTTTTGCCGCTGATGAGTCAGGCTGTTGTGTTTGAAGAAACCTGGGGAAAGCAGATGGTGTACAGTGCAGACAACGTTAAATACTGTATGTTTCACAGAGTCATCTGAAAGCTTGACCTACAAACAAGCAATCTGCTTTTATTTTGGAAAATTTAAACTTGGAAAAAGATACTGGACTTCACACAAGTGGTTCATGGTTTGTGGTATCCAGCAAGATATCTGCACTCAGCCTGGGGTGGAAAAAACACCCTTTAAAGTGGACATTCTTATAAACTTTTTCTGGGGAGAAATGGGAATTTAAACATGTTGAAGGATCGCTTATATATTCACACTAACAAATAACTTGCGGCTTCTTTTGTGTGGGGGTTGAGATAAAATTCCCCATATGCATCACACCCAATCCAAACAGCCTGCAAAGATCTTTTAAAAAGCTTTGGTCATTTTTCCAGATACCTGTGTAAGCCATCAGCTTCCTAATCGTTCATCAGGACATACATTTGGAGGCAGTGGGAGTTCATCTGATTGTACAGAGGCTATAAAATAGCTCCTTCTCAAGACGGAAGATTCCACTGATGCTCATATCATTAGACAGCTAGTACCGGTAACTCTGACTTCATCTGCTGATAAACCTCCGATTTTGCACCTGCACTGAAACCAGAGCTTTTCCAATAGCTTCAGTGTTTCAGCAGACATCTCTGGAAGTCATTCTCTGCATCTGGATTTGTCGCTTTATGACCCTCTCAATTTAGGTCTGAAGGAGACTGGAAAAATGAATCATGTATATTGCGGCTGGATCAGTTCAAGGTCCCGTGCCTCTGAGAGGCTGGACTTATCACAGTGAGTTTACACATTTTTCGCCTTTTACGTTCAAAAGCAATAAAATCCACCCATGGCAAGGAACGCAGCTTTTGCTGCTACACTTGGACTTATGTGACCACTTGCTTGCAGAGTTCAGCTGCTGTTAGCAGACATTAGATGAATAAATACTGTTTTTGTTCAGCCAAGCGGTTACTTGAGCTAAATGCTAAAAACAGCCTGCTAACATGCTGTGTTTACCATTTTAGTTCTATTTGCCAAATAGTGCTCCTGTAAATACAAATACTCACTATTTCAGTCGCACTTTGTTATTCCTTAATGAAATCAATACTTTTTAAGTGTACAGCAATGACCCTGTCATTTCTGGGCTAAACCATTATCCAAACTCAGGACTTACATGTAATACTCGACTCTGTTTACATCGGTCTTTCACCAGAATGCCAAACTGTGTAACGTCTTTTTAACTAACAGCTTGTGAGGCCTGAACAGTGAAAGAGGAAACACACAAACACACAGCTTTCAAATAGCAAGTCTTTGAAGAGGCTGCCAGATCTGCCATCCTGCTCTGCGTGGTCTCATTTCCTCCTTATACTGGTACCATCTGGATCTGTTTCAGAAACCTTCAGCGTCACAGCGAGCTGGTCTACGCTGATAAAGGCCCGATGTCTGGCAGCGGTGCATCTGAGGAAACCTGAGAGTGCATCTCAGGAGGACGTTGGCTGCCAGATTGGAACAAACTCTAAGGATATGTTCATGAAGGAAGGCCTTTTACTTTGTTTACATCAAAAGGAAGCATTATTCATCAGTAAGTACGGTCCCAAACTAAATAATGTGATTTAGGACAATGAAAATAAATGGAGGGTCACATTCACACAAACCATCAGTCCAGTTTTAATGAACTTTTCCAGTATGTTCGGCTTTAACTTGCTAAACTACAAGCTATCATTCTACAGTAGAATGTAAGAGCCAATTAGAAGCAAAAAAAGTAATGCTCACCATTAGAAATAAAGAATAATACGCTTAGATTTGACTTAGTAACTGCCAGTTGTGAGGGGGAAAAACTGTCTGGTGAGAAGTTGCTAGCAGTAGCTGCAAAATCAATTGCTAAAGCCCCGATCACAGAGGCCTGCAGTCTGTGAGCCCTTGGCCATTGTTGATCACTAGGGAAACGTTTATATTCTGCAACTGGTTTGTGAGTGGTTGCTGGTAGTGCTGTGGTGGTGCTGCAGCGAAATCCTCCTTTTTAACCCGCTAGCAGGTTGCTGCGGTCATTTCCATAGAAAATGCCATTTCTGCCAACCGTCCTGGATACAGAGTCTGTCTGCATTCAAAGTAAAAAAGCTGCACCTTTCAAAATGTGTTGGCTGCTGTGGGACAGCAAAACTTTTATTTTGAAGGGAAATGTTCTTCATTTCCTAATATTTCAAGTTTTCAAGTTGGGGAATCCACATTTTTCCCTAGCAACCAGAGGTTTCCAGGGGGATCACTGACTGGTCTCTATGACTGAAGCCTTACTGAATTCAACCAACAAGTGGTTAAGATTCATCTGAACCGCAGCGCTCAATGATGGACCAAACAAGTCATTTCTAAAGGCGCATAATCACTATAGTCACTGGAGTCTTATTTTTCTGGAGTGGCTTGAGTTAAACATTTGGTTTGGTGAGAGTGAACTCCATTTCTGAGCACTGCTGTTTAGATTAGGGAAGTAGGAAAATCTGACCCTCAAGTCAATCAGCAGTATAGAGCTGTACATTGAACCCCCAGTGAAAGGCAGCCTGTTGGCTACAGTGCGCATGTATAATCTCACAGAAGTAAAAATAGACTGCAGTGCGTCTCATACGTCCATCCACCTGTAAGTGATGTCAACCCTGAAAAATTCCCCTCTTTCAAACACGTCGCTTTCAATTGATTGAGCTACTTTCAAACTCAGAGGATTACTGAATAAACACACCCCACAGCCCTTATAAGGAGCCACTGCTGTGGCCGATACATTTTTAGAGAAAACCAAATATGTCTAGATTAAATAACTCTATGAAGTGTGGACGTTAGATCAAAAACTCCATCTTTAATGTTCAGTTATTGACCAAGACTGACTAAATGATCACTCCAGATTAGCCAAGCCTCTCCATCTCCTCCAGATGAAAACTATTTAGTGACTAGAGAAGGAAGGCATTCTTAAAGCAGAGCAGCAACAGGGAGCTGGAAAGAATTATCTTCCAGTACAGTATTACTCTCCAGTAAGAGGACAGTGTTTCTCCTTCTCTAAGGGTCTCACCCAACTAAATATGCATACATTTGCACTTAATCACTTCAAAGGTCCAAACAAGGACAGCATAAATCTAAAATGCTACTTGAAGGCTGCTATCTGTGCAGCACATGGGGCTCCATATCTAAAAGGAAAGAGGACTGTGTGGAGATTGTGCTTCAGGAGAATTACTGCATCCTTTGCTTTGTCTTAGTCCTCACTTTTCAGTCACAAGGCAGGAGCAGTTGTGTTATTTCTGAACATAAAACGGGTGTTAGCCCTCTCCCTAGGAACTACCACATCATCGAGCCAACTTATTACACGCAAAGACACGAACAGACAGGCATTAACCCGCTGTTTTGAATTTGTAACTCAATTCAAGCATCCATGACAGATCATGCAAATTTGAGACCTTTGTTGAGCAATCGAGAATCTTTCCAGACCTGACGTTTCTTTATAAATGCCACCTTTGTTTGGCCATTTCAACAATTAGCTCACAAGCACATCTTGGATTTCACTATTTACTGCTTATTTCAATGGTTTCATTTGACTGGCCTGGACCTTAACATTCCTCCCTGACAAGACCAACCGAGAACAATGTTTACCTTCATCTATCTTCACCTAACACCCATCTCACAGAAAAAAAAATCTAAATGGCCTCGTCTCTCCTGCTGAGTGAGCGGCTCACATTTCACCCACTCACTCCTCCCAGGGTTAGCTGAAACATTAACCAAATTGGATGCTTCTCCACTCACAAGTAGGAAGTTAACAGGAAAACAAAAAGGTTCTCAAATAAAAATGACAGTTCAACTGTTAACAACAGTGTGGTGTCTTCCTATTTGCTTACATCAGACATAAACACAGCCCCTCTTGAGCGCGTTCTCTCTCAGCTCACTTCTACACGTGCTTTGTGAAAATCAGGCCACCTGTTACTGAAGCATCTAATGACCTGACTTTGATAGAACGCACTGATAATCCTGCAGATCTGACAGCCGTGAAGCAAAGTCTCGATGACGTCATGGATGTCAAAAACACGCATACACCAATTGTCAATCATTTGAGAATATGCACAAGTGCAAGTCTACGCTTTCTGCTGATCCAGTGTTTGTTTTTGAAGGCAGGTGGTGAAAATAAATGAGCGACTACAGGTGGAAAGCAGCCCCCAGAACGCAACCAAGCGCGTTCTGATTGCCACCCACTCTGTCCACAGCTGTGGACCGCAAGAGCGTTTTCAAGAGTAAATTGAGTCAGATGAGCTGTGTCTCTGCTCTCCCATCTGAAGCGGACATGAAATTTGCTTTAAGTTATTTGATTATTAAATGACAAGTTATTATGTGACTCAGTAACAATGAATGAATTGACCAGTGTACTCTGAGCAAAGTGCTTAGACTTTCAAGTAGGTTTAATAGTCAACTGATGCACTCCAGGCAAGAAACCAATGTTCTTCACTTATTTCTTTGCTTAACTGTTGTTTAATTTGCTTCTAAACTAAACCCTGGAAAACACAACCACAGAAGTAAAACACAAAACTCTTTGTTCTAATAGAATTTCTAACCCTTTTTTTCTGTAAATGTCTGAGGCCACAAGTAATGCATTCTTGTGGGCAAACGTGATTGAGAATGTGAACCTGGGCTGCCTTTTATCTGCCACATCGCGCTGCACTTCCAAGCTGTGTCTGTGCTGCACTTCTTACCATTTATGTTCATGGCTGGCAACACGACAGACATCTTGGGTGGACTTCCTTTATTGTGGCTGGTGGCAGGAAGTAGGAGATGATCCTGAGAACAAAGAAGAGAAGGTTGGAAATTGGAGAACGCAACAAACTCAAAGCAAACAAAACATTTGGCTTGTATGTGTTTAATGATAAAGAGACCTTTCACAATGAGTTTAGAGCCTTTTCTTAAAGAATACACACGATCAGCTTCAGCAGCTTAACGAGGCTTCTGTCATCACGGGCAAGATAATAGGTGGAAGAAGCTGGGAGACGTTACAAGTTGCTTGTATTATTTATCAGAGCATGAAGCCGTTTGTTCCACAAAATGACTCCAAGCTGAAACTTTTAAAGCTATTAGAACCACTGCTGTGTAAAACTAATCTATATCCAGTGCACATTTTAACAGATGAGTAAAACTAGCAAAGCAAATTAATTAATTAATATTAATAATAATGATAACAAAAACAAAGAAAATGAGGAGATTAAGACAAAAACAGAGTCTAAGAATGAAACAGGATGACAAAAGATGGTTCTTATTCTTTTCCCAGTTTGTGAGGCAAAAACATATTTGTGAACCCATAGAGGCTGAGAAAACCTAAACAGCTGCATCGACGCCTGCTGAAGACAATATCATGTGACCGGTGTAACGTTAACAACAGTGAACCTCAGCAGGTAACTGTGAGGTTCTGGTGTGAGTGACATGAAGAATTAAGGTTGCTAAGGTGACAGTAGACGGGAATATGGGTCCAGGAGATGGATTACAGAAAATAAACAGGATAGGGCAATGACAGTTTCTATTTCATAACAGTGAATACGAGAATGTGCTTCGTAGTTTCTGTAACGTTTCATCAAAATGGTGCAAAAATTCATAAAGAATTTTGTTTCGGTTAAGTGTATGTTGTGATCTGTGCTCATGGGAACTAAATGTAAGCTGAAAAGGTGAAATTATGTGTTAAAATGACGGCGTGTCTGTGATTGGAGAGTGGAAGGAAAAACAGAAAACACCAGCCACATTACTGCTCCTCATCAGGGGCTTGACAAGTCCCCATGACAGCTGATGCTGCCATAGCGATGGCTGAAAGCTGGCAGTGTTTCCATCACGTCGCCCCAATGCACACTTACGTAAAGCCACAGGCGCCACAACAGCATCAGAAGTGACACAGGGCCACACAATGACGGCAGAGTAAGACACGCCTGGACGATTCTTTCTTTAGCTCGCTGAGAGTTGTGTTTTCCATCATTTACCTCATTTACTACCTAAATTAAGACACAGGTGGTAACGCATCTGCACGGCCTTAAGCTGCCTTGATCGAAACGTGACCTTTTTGCAACATACTGCACAGAGTGACTTCAACTGCTGGAAGGTGCAAGAACAGACCATAATGAAAAAATACTTTTGTCTCAAGGGACAAAACTCAAAAATTTTTGTGACTGGCTTTAAAATATAAACAATTTAATCCAGAACTTTGGCAGTCTTGTAATAACATCATACCAACTGGAACAAAAAAAAAAAAGCAAAAGCATTCCTGCTTTGTCAGACACACACACCCCGAAACCCAGGAAACCAAATACAGGCAAATAAACGGAGAGAGAAAAGCTAACAAGGTCTGTGAGAATTAAAAGAAGGTCACAGTGAATGACTGGCCTGTAACTAAAACACTTTACACGAAGTGTCTATTTATCATTTCGTCCTTATGTTTTTGTCATATTCATTAAAAACAGTATTTTTGAATGCTATCTCCAGTTGAATAAAATCAAGATAAGATCAGATAACACACAGAAAAAAGAGGAATGGGCTAAAATGTGGAAAATGCAAGTGTAAGAGAAACACCTGAATAAAGTGCAATTCACCTTTAAAGAGTTCAAAATCCAAGAAATAAATTCCTAAATCTAACAAATCCACTGAAGCGCTTCATTATTGGTATTTTCTGTCTTTTTAATGCCTTTTTTTTTGTAAGGAATGACTGGTTAATCAAACTAAAAAGCTGCCCTAAATTTACGTTTGAACTATTCAATTGTTTGTAAAATATCCACAAAGACGACTTTTGTGAATGAAAGTTAAAAAGAGAGAGAGAGGGAGAGAGATTATTACCTGTAATGTTAATGGTTTCTGACACGAAGTTGGAGAAAGCAGACCACCCTCCTCCCCCTGCATCACAAAGCTGCTACAAACTAAAGGCTGGCTACTTGACCTGCAAAGACCTTCACCTCGGGTACACCATTGTTCCCTTTGTCCTTGTCGTCACTATGCCAACCTAAAGCCGAACCTTTGTGTCTCGATCTTTGGATACATATGTCAAAATTCTCACCGCCCTGACTAACCCTGAGCTTACCTTCACCGAGATTATCCAGCAGTCTAGAGCAGGAACATTCTTAGCCTTTCCAGTTAAACTCAGTCCAGCTTAATTATCACCAACCACAGAAAAAAGAAAAAAATGAAAAGAGAGAACAAAAAGGTGTTTTCCAGCTTCAAAAGAGTTTTTGATAGCTTTCCAGAAAACTGGAATGGCCGATGGAAGCCCGTACCGGCACTGGCAAACTCCACGCAGAATGGTTTGAGCAGAGCTTCTTGCTGTGAGGTAACAGTAATACCAGTACCCCCCTGGCACTTAGTCTCAAATGTGCAAGAATTAATAAAGATCAAGATAACTGACAGTAATATTTGAGTATAAACAAATATTGCAAATTCAAAACTGGCCTTTGGTTCAAAAGAAACCTCTCTGCTGAAGAAAAGAGACATTGCACTAAATCTGAGTCCCTTGCTTAATTTTGGTTTAATCACAAATCAAACAGAATGAAATCAGAATCAGAATCAGAATCAGAATCAGAATCAGAATCAGAATCAGAATCAGAATGGGGTTTATTGCCAGATGTTGAGGTTTACAACATTAGGAAATTGCTGCGGTGCTTCAGTGCAAACAATAAGAATTAAAGTGCTATGTAGAAAGAAAGATATGTGCAAGAATTAAAGTGCTATGTAGAAAGAAAGATATGTGCATGAGATATACATGAGATATATAAATGAGAATAAGAATTATGAGTGCTATCGGTTTAGTGAAATCGGTTTAGTGTTGATGTGTAAAAACTTCCAGCTGCATTTTGCTTCATGTGCCTAATTCTCCCATTCACCTCAGCTAGAAACAAGTCCAAACTTACCCTACGGAAAGACACGACATAGAAGGTGTCGCCGCGGCGGTTCAGCTCATCAAAGAAGTCGGTGTACGTGTGACGAGGGGCGTAGTACACCTGCAGCTCACTGCCAGGACTCCTGTGGAAGAAACGCAGATAAATATGAAAACACTCGTCAGAGAAATATGGTAGCAATGAAACCTACAAACATTCAAGCATGCATACTTGTAATTAACTGCAGATAGTAAATGTAGGATAATCTGTAATATATCTGGCCACTTTCCATATTTCAACTATATGATTTATATCACAGCGTCCTATTTGATTTCTGCTTGTTCAAACACCATCAACTCAAACAGCAACTACTAAAACATCCCAGTGGTCTGTGCCTCAGTATAACCGACTTGCCCAGTAATTTGCTGCTGGAGCACAAAGTAAAGCCTAAAAACTGCTACTTCGCTGTCTCACTGCAGCATTGAGTACTTCCTCCTATTTTTGGTGTTTTGTTTTTTTCATCTGGCCTTACAGAGGTTAACTTCTGAAAGTGATTTTCTTTCATTTTCCTATGAACTCAGATATTTTGTAGCCAGATTTAAAAGCGCCAAAAAGCCATTGACACCATCTGTGTGATCTAAACTGTGCAGCAGAAAAGTTTCTCGTTCATCGCCAAACTTCTAAAGCGGTGTGCAAGGGTCATCCTTTAAAAATCACTGCATCATAAATCGAATATTATAAAACTGTAAAATATAAAAAAAGGGGACAAATGCCAAAAACGCTCCAGTTTCTATTTAAAGCAACGCTTTGGTCAAATTCTACTAAAACACCAAAACATGGCAGGTTATTATGTCTACAGGTGCATCAACTAATCAACCTTCATTAAAACAAAACACCTGAAATTTTCTGTAGCCGGCCTTTACTTACTTTTCCGCAGTAGTTTCTGTGTATTGAACCGTCACAATCTGGCTGCCTTCGTCCTCCTTATTTCCTGTTTTCTGTCAGGGAAAAACCAGACAATTAGCTATAATCTGTGCAACCACATCAATGCCCATGAAAGAGAGCAGTAAAAATAAACAGTATTGCCTACATAAAAGCAGACTATCCTTTCAAAACTCCTAGAGATCCACACACACACACACATGTGTCAAGGTTTTCTTCTGATAAATTACATCTCGTTCAGAAATTTTACAGCTGTCATGAAGAAATAAAGACTCAGGTGGTGATCCACAGGCACATGTTACATCAGAGTGAGCAGATTTACTGTTCAACTCCAAAGGCCGAAAGGGTAAAACAGCTGAATACAGACAGGCAATAAACACCTCCACCTTTTCTGTTAATACAGATAAGAACAACGTGTGTATATATGAAGTGGGCAGATGGTCGGCTTTAGTAGACTGGACCTGCTGTGACAGATTTTGAAAAAAAAAGAAAAAATATGGAAAAAAGGAGCAGGGGGCACTAATCCCATAGCTCCCCTCTAAGTGTTATGTTTACTTTCTCAGGGCTGCCGGATTAAATTCAGCCCAATAAAGAGAAACGAGAGGCAGAAAAAGGGGTAGGTGTGACTGGAGGTGAAACAGTGGTGAAAGACAGGCTTTGGGTTGCCAAGAGACTTTTAAAGTGGAATGGCTTGAAATCCAAATGAGGTTTAGTTTGCAATATGTATTGCCAGCAGCAAATATCACGTAAATTTGTGCACGGACCATTACGTGTGTTTTACTGTTTTGCAAAACACGCTGCTGTGACTTACCAGAATCGTCCTGGTGGGTTTGTGGTTGCTGTTATTCTCTCGTCTCGATTTGGTCTGCTGAACTTCGTGACGGTGGACCCAACCCCTCAACTCATGGGCCAGCCTGCCAAATTAACACCGTGCGTCTTTGCATTTTAGCATGAGGGGAAACATATGGACAGTAAGCTGTATATGAAATAAAGTTACTTACTCAATGCACTTGGTCCTGTTGACAGAAGGCTGGCAGGGCGGAGACGGTCTGACAAAGATGGGATCCTTTACCACCATCAGGGCTTTATCTTCAGATCTAAAACAGAATAAAAAGCACAGAGATGTGAAATAACCAAAGAGCCAAATCTTTGCACAGCCACTAAGATACTCAAAAATCTACGTCAACCTGCTACAAATATTGTGAATAAAGAGCAAGAACTAATACGGCTGCATGCAGTTCACTGCAGGCAAAGTATCCATGGTGGAATAAGTAACAGGGAACAAAGTGGCACCAAATTGGAATTCATCATGGCTTTAATGTGGTGATAATTACACTAGGAACTAATAAAAAACATTTTTTGGTTCTTTTTGCTCAACATGTGCAGAGGTGGCAGTGATCCAATCGCTGAATGCATGCATGAAGACATATACTTGCATCAAAGGGGCGAGTGCAGCGACGCATGCTGCTGTAAATCCTGCGCACACTTATCATAAACATGCTACAGAGTTGAGCATTGCCACCCAAATGGTCACATATAGTCTGACTCTGAACACAGACAGATGAAAACAATCAAACGTTACCACATTTAAGTTCAAATGATTAGCACCACACAGCACCTCCTGACTTTACTCTGCAGATTTTACTCCCTGACTCTGGTTAGAGAGTTACAGAGAGTGAATGTAACTCTTGAGGTGCCGATGTAGACTACCCAAAGAAAGTGCCCACCTGTGCGGGGCTTTGTTAAGAAAAATGCAAGTCAGCGACGTAATCCCTCCCCTGGGCCTCACCGATGTGAGCCAATTTGTTGACTATGCCTCATTTTCCCGTCTCTTAATGTCCTGGAAATGGTTCCATGAGACAACATGTCAGACCAAAGAGGCCTGATAGTAAGTTTAAAAGAGGGGCCCATTTTAACCTTCAAGCACATGAGCAGCTTCCTGTTCAGTGGGACCCTAAGATTAGATCGCATATCTCCCCAATCATTCTTCTCACTGCTGGGTTTGGTGCTGTCACCCCTTTTGCAAAGGCTAATGTGTTCCTTCCTGCCTGCGCTGTGTTTAATGCTGCTGAGAAACTTGATACTACACAAGAACAGTCTGCATTAATGTGACAAAGCCTAGGCAGAGATCTAACACACAACGCAGGATGCCTTGGAGACGTTAGATGTTTGACCACCTTGCAAAACATAATTTTCATGACATGGGGAGTCAGGTATGGTATCAAACAGGAATGTTATTCATGCAATTTACAAATGTAACTGCAGGATCTGGAGTGCATTTAGAAAAAACAAAGAATATATACATAAGCACATAGAAAAATAAACTATTAACCATATACAGCTTTCTGTCAAACAAGAACTGACCCCAATTTCTCACCTTGCAATTCAAAGCGCAACTACTAGACTACAGCAAGGACGCTGGAGGCATTCAAACGGCTGTTTGGACAAGGTAGGTGATCAGCTGCCACTTGTGTTTACATGGGCCTTAATGAGCTTCACCGGTTCAGACTGAGCACAGGTGCATCCTGGTCTACTTACATACTGGATAAACATGCTGTTGTGAAGGCAGTTAGGGGGTTTAGCTCATTACCTGTCGCCCATCTCAGACGGCCTGCTGCCAAGAGCGTCAGGACCCATCAGGCGTTCAATTTCTGCCTCTGGTGAGAAACCCAAGAGGTGTCTGCCACTGTGCTGCGTGGAAGCAACTTCGAGCGAAGAGCCCGGGCCACCCTGAAACAGACTGATGACAAAGAAAAAAGTCAGTTAAGAAAAACAAAAAACCCGCAGGTGAGGTAAAATCAGGACACTTGAGTTAGAAAAGAAATGTAAAAAAAAAACGAACTTGGTGCTGGACTGAAATGCATGTGACCCACATCCTGTGCACAGGGGGGATTTTTGTTTTTAGCCACGAGCAGAATCTGAACTCTGATCTCGACTGTACAACCCAAAGGGCGCATGCACACAAGCAAAAATACACACAGTTACTTTGAGTGGTATTACTACGCTGTGTGGCATTTTCATTTCAAAGGGATCTAACCTCAAAGCGGGCATTTTTTACATTCCAGAGGAGAGCCCAAACACAAAAAGCCACAGATGTGAGCACAGGTAGAGGCTCACACACACTTCAGATACTGTGAATGCAACCGCAAAAGCAAACTCATTCGCATGTTTCCATGTTTAACCTCTAGATAAAAAGGAAAGAAAAAAGTGGATTTTAGTAAAGAGAAGTTTCAGATCCAGAAAAGATATGCTTGGATCCTCGTGGAGAATGCAATTCCCAGTAGGAAATAAACATTTTTATAAAATGAGAACAGAAAATTTTTCAATACACTTGGAGGTGAACGGCGCTCTTGAGTTACACAACCCCTCCATCTGCTAGCTGAGAGGAATCAAGTCCCCCCCCTTGATGTAGTTTTATATAACTCATTACAATTTGTCCCAATTGTTAATATTACAAGCAGAGATAAGAAAAATGACCATGTGCAAATGCTTTTTGCATTTCTTTCTTATGTTTGAAGCCAGAATGATTTTATTTTACTTTCACAAGTGGTAACAGTTTACTTTTGCCCCAGCCCATCGCAGTGTTTTGAGAGTTATTCATCCATTAGTCAAGAAGTCCTATAAACTCTGGCAGCAACATCAGAGGACTGAACTGTACACACAAGAACAATACGGCACATATGAACTATTAATCGCCACTTTCTTTTCCAAGCGATTGGCTTTGGTCAGGATAAAGGTGGGCTTTTATAGCATGTGCATTAATGGACTACATACTACTCAGTAATATGCTCTGGTGCTTGGCTCCAGAGCATAGTAGTAAAGTCTTACGGGGAAACCCCCAAAAGTATTACCATGCAAAGTCAATGACTTTTAATACACACAAATATTAGCTCAACCGATGATCACCTTTTACTTTTTGTTCAATATACTTGATAAAAGAGATTTTTCTTCGTTTTGAGGGAGTGGGGCGGTTAAAAAGTTGAAGACATCGTCTGAAAAGGAAAACGTTTTTTGCATAATATCTTACATGTAGGGCGTGCTTCCCACTGTGAGTCACGGGGCTTCCCATTTCTATTCAGTCAATAATCATGGCAGAAATATTCATGCAGCCTGACAATATCAGCGTCATCAGCACTCATTTGGTTTGAATTGAATTTCAGCCATCGATCACTGTATCAAATGACTTTTTATGGCAAGTGAAAGCATTCATCTGTTCAGTGTCCCACGCTCACCTCATTGGTGCAACATTAAGAACGAGGAACACCACGACCACCATGAGGCACACCGCTCTCCTTTTGGGTGCTGTTGCTTTCAGCGCTGTGTTCTGCAGAGAAAGCGAGGAAACCCATTGTAGTAAAAACGACTTCCAACACGTGCACATGTGCTTGTATTGTGAGGGAAGCGCTGGTCGTATCTCACCTTGCTCAGAAGCCCCTCCAGCTGTTTCTTTAGGTTGCCGTTCTCACTCTTGAGCACCTCGTTCTCAGACAGCGCCACCTTCAGGCGAGCTTCCAGCGAAAGCAAATACTCTTTCTTCTTTTTCCGAGACAGGGATGCTGACTCGCGGTTTTTTATCATGCGCTGCTGTCTCTGGGACAACTTGGACTACAGTGGGAATGTGAGAAAAAACAGAAACAAGGACATCATTTATTATTGAAGTTACGCCAATATTTTATCCTTCCTCGACTCCAAACAGGAAAGAGAAGCAGTTACTTCCTAAGCCACCCGTTGGACTGCAGACCACAGGTTCTTCTGACTTAAATAAAAAGTCTTTTGAATCACATGAGCAGTTGTTTTTAGTAAAATGATCCAAAAGTGTCTTGGGAATGAGGAGAAAACTAGAAACATCTCGTGCTTCCAAAAAGTTAGGTTACGGCTGTCTCATCCA
Source organism: Haplochromis burtoni (assembly GCF_018398535.1). Lineage (NCBI taxonomy): Eukaryota > Metazoa > Chordata > Actinopteri > Cichliformes > Cichlidae > Haplochromis > Haplochromis burtoni. Next base: position 57,121 of record NW_024582403.1, read on the forward strand.
ACATGCATTACGGACATCATAAATACAGCATCAGAGGAGATTCACTCAATCACTACATCTCTACTGAGTCACCACTGGTACAGAACTTACTTTCTGTTCCAGAGTGATCGTGCTGAATACCGCTGGCAAAACATTATTATTTCCCAGAGTAGTTGATCTTTAATCTTTCGAGTGTATTTTTTTGATAATTATGGGAAATAAGCGTGTGAACGTGTGCTTTGTGATTTCACAGTGACGTCGACCATCAAGTCCAGACAAGAACCGAGGATGGGATTAACAAAAAAAAGAAACAAAAAAACCCACACAAAATAAAAACAAAACAAAAAAAAAACTGCCCATAAACATAATTACTCTGACCACAGCGTCTCTGGGAAACTAAACATCATTTTACAGTCAATTCTAAAGACGTATGTTATATTCATTTGTATTTACTGCCATTTCATTTCACATACATGTGCTCAGACATCTGCTCTGTCCATTTCTTGAACCAACACTCATTCATTAACACTTGGAACACATGAGGTATATTGAAAAATACTGAGGAAGGAGAGGTGGGAGAAGGCAGAGGTTTGAATTGCAGAGATTGGCATGAGAAAGAAGAAATCACAGGAAACGCAGAAAATAAATGGAAGCAGGAAAGATAAACCCAACATAAAAGCCGGTGCCGACTGTGTTATTCTCACCCAGAGACTCCCTCTGTTGCTGGTGCTCTAGTTTACCTCAGTGATAGAATAATAAACAGACACATTAAGGATGTATTGTAAGGTTAATGACAATTCTTCAGCAAATCCTGGCATTAACATCGCTCCAAAGAGCCCTTAAGTGTATGCTTTAAGTAAAATATTTACACCAGGATCCTCTAGGGGCATAAAAGGTCACCTGCAATGCTTCTATTCTATATGTGTGTTTAGAAAAGGAGTCACTCATTGATAAATGGGTTCACATCAGGCACATAAACACAGAAACAGTTTATATGTTAGTGGTCTAAATGTGGAAACATAAGAACGGCCACAGCCAGCATCTATTGTTTTAACTCTCAAGGTAAACTATAAATAAATAAATACAATTCTGGCATTTTTTCAGTTCAGATTTGTTTATCTGAGGCGTTTGTGTGAATCAAGACTTAAAAAATATCAACATAAACAAATTAATAAATAAATAAAGACACGCTCAAGTTATTAGATTCTTTCCACTTGACGTCAGTAAGATGAGGACTGAAATCAAACTCTCGCATGCTAACCCAAATAGTGCATATGTTAACATGACCTCTCTCAAATTAGCAGAACCAGTGGCACAGATTACCCAAACACCTTCATTGTCCACCCACTCCCCAGCTATCTCGCCGCCCCTCTTCTCCAAACACAAACGTCCTCCTAAGGGTAAGTCTCTAAGATCCAGGGTCTAATAGCCCCGCTGGTGATTAAGTTATTTGGATCCCTGTATTTGTGTTCTGTCTCCTGAGAAACTCTTCTGTCTCCCAGCCGAGGTCTGGGAGCCGTGCCACTAGCCCGAGCCTGGGAACACTGCAAGTAAGCAGTTACCAGGGAGTGAAGAGCACGGGGAACTTCACGTCGCGTCCACAATGAGGCTGGGGAGGAAGATGTGGGGCAAGGGGCAAAAAAAAGGGGGCTGAGTGGCATTTCTCAAGAAGCTTGGCTGGTTGAGAGGCTAACAGTGATACTTGTTCACACTCAAACTATTTGAATGCCAGTGGGAAATGCAAACAAGCGGGGAAAATGCCCATTAGCACAGCACAGCTCATACAGCAACAGCTGCAGACAGCTGTTGGTTTACTGATCAGCGCCGTGTGAATGCATCTAATTGCATGATCATCCCAACTCCTGGTCAACAGCACTTCAACAGATGAATATGGGTGAAGAGAGAAAAGCATACAGGAGTCTGATCGCCACAATGCAAGTGAGGAACCCCTCATTCAGTTCAACAGTTCAAGGATTATTCCAAAAGGAAGTTTGTGATTGACCATTAACCTATCCAGATGATAGTGGCTTCCTCTAACAGGTCAGGGTGTAAATGTTTCATGATTTTACTGTGAGTCATAAACCCTCATAACTGTGAAATGGTTTCCATAGGTGACATTTCAGTCGAGCGTGACGCAGACAGTCGCCGAGATCACAAGTCCCCCAACAGTCGAAAGGATGCGCACAATACAGACAAAGAGAACATCTTTGCTAATGCAGGAGGAAGCCGAGAGAGAGAGGTGATGAGTTACAGATCTGTCGTAGCCAATGTGGTTGCAATATGTTGAGCAAAGAGCAAGCAGAATGATGAACCTACTTCAGCCATAAAGTTTGCTAATAGGATGCGAGTGGATCATTATTATGTTGTGTATTTTCTAATGTGATTTTTGTTTATTTCGTTTTGACTTCTTTAAGTCTATTAATTCAGTTTAGTTTGAGTTCGTTTCCAGAGTGTGTTTGGTTGTTTCAGTTGATTTTTTGTTGTTTAAAAATGTTTAGCTTTAATTTAGTTAGTAATGATTATTGTATGGAGGGCATGAGCCAGAGGCAAGATTTAGGAAAATTAGTAGAGGCAGTAGAACTTTTGGAAATCAGTTGACTCTCAATGAACACATCAATTTTAGTTTAGTTACTATAATAACCCTGGATCAGAGTTCTGGCAGTTTAAGGACAAAATTTTGGAATTATATATAAACAGTGAGCGATTAACCGTGCTGTGCTTCTGAAAAAAATATAACAGCTACTACTATTTTTCCCCATCAGCAGTATGCAGTGTGAAGTGCACAGTGCTTGTACGGTGAGACTACAAAAAGGGGTCTTAAGTTAAGTGTTCATGTGTTATTCACTCACTGCCTACTTTCTTCAACTGCTAATGGCAAAGAAAGGTGATTTAAGTGACTTCTGAGTATTTCACAAACTGCTGACCTACTGGGATTTTCCCACACAACCATTTCTAGAGTTTTTAGAGATTGGTCCAAAAAACAGTGAGTGCCAGTTCTCTGGGTGGAAATGCCCTGTTAATGCCAGAGGCCAGAGGCACACTGTGGGCCTGTTAGTACCAAGTGTGAATGCCAAAGCCTACCACACTATTGTTACTGAACATGTCCATTCCTTTTTTACCACAGTGTATGCATCTTACAGTGGCTGCTTCCAACAGAATTAGGTACAAGGCTCTTCAAAATGACAATGAGCTCAGTTTACTCAAAAAGCCTCCACGGTCACCAGATCTCAATCTAACGGATTAAGTCTGAGACGTAAAGTTTTGGAACAAGAGATTTGCAACATTGAAGTGCAGCCAGCAAATCTGCAGCAACTGTGTGATGTTGCTGCAAAACCTCAGAGGAATAGGTCCAAGCACCTTGTTGAATCCATGTCATGAAGAATTAAGGCCATTCTGAAGGAAAAAGGGGTCCAAGTACTAGAAAGGTATACCTAAAAAAAGTGGCCAGCGAGTGGATTCAATGTTTTTAATCAAGCTCAGTCTCAGCTGTCCAGCTTTAGAAATATTTCTGATGAAAAGAAGTTAAACATGCCTAAATATCTGAGTTAGCTGTACGCAGGGACCACCAGGCCTTCCTGGGGCCCACCCCTGTAAATCCTTCCATCCTACTAATGGGAACCTTTGTTGAGGCCTGCAATTTCAGACGGGATTGGTTTCCCTTGCATGCATGCACATGCACACAAACACACACTCACATACATCTAAATCCCTTGCCATTTGGGAGCCCATTACACTACACTGACCCAATCCCTGATGGCTATTTACAGCTGTCGCACTGCACAACACCTGTCTGAAGCATGTAATCCTTTGCAGCCGTTTAACATCCAGGCTTACGCAGGCCAAAATACAGTACTGTGGAGACCAGAATCAGCGACACACACACAGACTTACTGTAGATACAACATGCAGCAACACCTGGCACAAGCATGCCATCTTTAACAGGCATTTTACACATCCACAAGCCTATCAAGTCCACCACTCTGCTGCAGCCAAACCACAATGAGTGAACGCAGCTGCAGTGCTCTCTCACAAAGAGTCGAGCCTCTTACATTCTCCTTGTTGTGCCACAGAAACAACCAACTCCATTGAAATTGCTCTAAATATAAAAACATTCCATCCTTAACAAAAATGTGTAAAAACTGCCCCAGTTGTCCTTTAAAAGGCTCTTCAGATGAGCTTTTTAAATTTCCACTACCTTTTTCTCTTGGTAAATAAGGTGAACTTCAAAACTTTGGATCTCTTTGTCCTGCTAACAATTAAATGTTTACAGACCCTTTCTTTTAATCACCTATTATAAACTTTATTGACTTGGTTGGCTTTACAAATGGCTGAGAGGAGTATTTGTTTTGGCCTCTGAGGTTTGGAATTCCTCGACATTTCTCTCGATGTCTGGCGCAAAAAGTGCTTCTCTCGACTGAATTATGCCCGCGATAATTGGACAAGTTCCTCTACGCCCTTTTAGGGGTGGGCGGCTTTTACAGCTAGAGGTCAACCATTACATTTTATTTAAAAAAAAAAAACACAACAAACCCAGACGCTTTTCAGAATCTTTTTTCTTTTTTTTTTTTAATTACCCGATTAACCAAGTTAATATTAATTAAGATGATGCGAACTGTTTTTCCATGTTCACATATATCACTGCCCCATGAGATAATAACAGCAGAAATCTGGATACATTTTCCCACTGTCACCACAGAAATCACTACACATGGTTTTAGAGACATTCCACAAATGTGACACATGGTTTTCCATAATTAACAAAGGTTCAAAATGTGTTAACTTTTCATTTTTGCAACTTTGCTGTTCAGCCTAATGCTAAGGAGACATGCTGGGAATGTGGAAGTCCTGCTAACAAAACAAACAAGTCCAAAAGAGCAGACAGAGTGAGAACATGTTTCTCAACCCAATAAAGGTCAGATGAGAACAAGACATGAGTAACTGCTGTGCTGGAGACCGAAGCCCGAAACAACAGCGAATTTGCTAAAAGTCCCAGCGAGTCGCTAGCCTCAGGTCTTTAAAAGATCACGACAAACACGCCCACACAAAATAAGACAAGCACTTGTAAAAGTTGGTGACCCTTTATGAAGAGACCAAGAAAATGTGCCATAAACAATAAAAAATACTACAAGTTTACTTTATGTCTTTTAAATTGCTGGGGCAGTCTCTGCTGCAGTTAACGGGGCCGTGGTTGCATGTATACGCTGTCGTAAAAATCAACCAGGGAGAAACGAATGCGTGTGGGGAAAGCGCAGCTGTCATGGCATCACCCCTGAACGCATCACACGAAAGAATACACCCTCTGCCATTAATACTGAAAGCAATGTCCCGTCCTTTTCAAACTAATCTGTTCTACTGTAGCAAATTTAAAATAAAACACTCATCATCTATTTGCATTTTTACATGTTTGTGTCGTCTCAGTGCTCTGCAGCATTCCTTAAGATTTATCTCTGATTACAAAGTGAAAATCATTCCTTTCAGATCATTACGTGGTCTCAAGCCACGGTTCTCAAAGTGTGGTCTGTGGTCACAAATGGTGGCCGTTGTTAACATTTTATTCGGCCCCTGCGCACAACAAAGAAAGAATGTGATTCTCTACGTTTCATACTATGTATAATGGTGCAAAATGAGACAAAAGGAACAGTTTTCTTCTGTTTTAACTTCTTATGGGTGGCTGTGGTTTGGGAGATAGAGTAGGTGGTCTCCTAATGGGAAGGTTGGTGGTTCGTTGCCCAAGCGTACTTTGGTATGATCTGCATGCCAAGAAATCCTGGGGCAAGATACTGAACCCTGAGTTGCTCCCGATGCATTCACCAGAGTGTAGGTGTATGCGATCATTAGAGAGAAAGCACTAGTCTAGAGGCAAGGCACAGAAAAAGGTGCTTGTGCAAATGCATTTTCTATAAAGCACTTCGAATGCTCATGTAGAGTAGAAAGAAGCTGCATAAGAACAAGTTCATGTAACTTTCAGTTCTGCTCTAGCCACCATAAGTCTTAAGAAACAGAGTTGGTTTCAAGAAATGCCATCAGTGGTTTAAAAAACCCGCAAAACAAAACAAAACCCTCCAAAACTCGCACAAAAATGACAACCACCAAGACAAACCACCCTCTGAGCAGTGACATTGCAAAGTAAGTGTTTCACGTGTGGATTTCTATAGCCCTCCATCATAAACTGGCTCCCTACACTGGCACTTTGAGTGCCCCTGGTATAAAGTAAATGAACGTGCCTGGTACTCACTCTCTATGCAAAAAAAAGCAGCAATTTGTGTCTTCAGTGACTGGCATGGTCCATGCAGAGTAATAACTTTTCTCTCAGTGTGGAAAAATGGATTCATTATTATAAATAACAGCTATAAATGCTTTTTCATTTCCACCATTTTAGCCAAAAATCAAAGTTAATGGTTTGTGAGATTAAAATTAATACAAAAAAAAAAAAGTTTTAAATGGGGGAGTTTGGGTTGGACAGGATCCAGTTCAAGCGTAAACACCCGGAGCACAGCATCACAAAGTGAGCAACTGCACGCACACTCACGATGCAAAACAATGCTGCTCCACGCAAGCGCACACAGGCAAGTACTTGCATGTCGATACACACACGCGCACACAAACACAGGTGTTGAAGGCACCATTTATTCCTGTGAATAACTTGGGCACATTGCTAGTTAGGTAGCAAATTAAAGACTACGACCATCACAGCGTTTCGTGAGCTTAAAAATCCTACCTATCCTTAAGATACTCCTCCACTGTCGTTGAAATACTCATTAAAGGCCTGCATGCTTCTAAAACACACAGGGTAAAAATAAAAATGTTTTACAAGCATGTAATTTATTTATTTATTTTGGTAAACTTGCTCTGAACGATAATCAGATATATTACTCCGGTGCTTTCTTTTAATTTTATATTTACTTTTAACTCCAACTCTGTATAGTTTGTAAAGCACTTTGTAACCTGTCTATGAAAAGTGGAACAAATAAGAATTATATTACTTATATCACCACATGTGCTTGCATTTAATGCACCTGATTTTAGAGTAAACACCCAACAAATCCCCACAAAAACAAGTTAACAGTCAGCATACAGAGAAAGATGAATAATCATGACACACAAAATAAGAAAGAATTTTTTTTCCCTGTATATTTTATGGATAAGAGCTTTTAAACCAGAAGTGGTAACATCTCAGTGTCGGGTGATTATATAGAAACTCTCATAAAAGAAGATTCTTAGAGAATGCTCGGAACTCACATCATCCTCTGAGGATGGGGTCAAAAGTGTGCCCGAAACCACTGGTGGAGCAGCGACGGGTACAGACCAGTCCTGGCTGAGTGCTGGCATAGTGACCACGCTCCCAGAGATGGCCTGTGGTGTTTGGATCTGCAGCAGCTGGCTTGGCTGAGACAGCAAAAGAGGGTGACCTGAGAGAGAGACACACAGGCTTTTTCAAATTAAAGGTCTTAACCACGCTAATCATATTTTTATTGTGTGATTAACATAAACTAATGAAGATTACTTTGCTTTCGCATTTATTTTTTCATCCAGCCTTCATCTTGTACAGTGACAATACACAAAAGAAAGATGAGCCCAATGTGCCCTGTAAAAATGATGCAGATGCAGGTTCCTCCAAACTCCTCCCTGCCTCTGGTGACCCACATACACCTCCTTCTCTTTAACAGGACTTTTTTGTTAAATTACAGATGGAGAAGATGTTTGCCATCTTGACCCATGGTCTTAAACTTGCACATTCCACCGTGATAGGTTTGTGATGTTTATCAGCTTAAACAGACATAAATGTGCACGTGTCCCCACACTTGAAGTACAACATAGCTCAAATGAAATAAACAAGGAAAACATAATGCAAGACTGTCACTATAAATTAAGGTCTTACTAATGCAGAAGCCTCCCAGAGCGGTGTGCCAGGAACCACTCATCAAGCTGACCCTGCCACCTTCCCCTTTAATGCTAAACCTGTCAATGCTAATTGTGCAAGCGTTTGCCAGTTCTGCTAATGAATGTGTGCAGTGCCAACACCAAGTCCTGCGCCCAAGTTCACCATGTGTAAGAAGTCATAGGCCTAAAAAAAAACGTCAAACGTTTGGTTCAGCATGTTTGTTTGTTGGAAAATAATCAATAAACAGTTTCATTTCCTTTCTTTTCTTTTTCAAATCGTCCCGTTGCTGAGGAGGTTTACTCCTCAGCTGTGAATGTTGATGAGCTCATAAAACAATACCCTTCATAGCACTGAGCACGCTTGAATAAATTTCCATCTGGGGCTTTGCATTTGAATGTCTTGGCCTTAACCATCTGCCATCTTGGCCGTTACAAGGCAGACAGCGGAGCCAAGTTCAAATTCACTTCGAGAGAGGTCAGATGCTCCACCCATTTGGGACCCAAGCAATGACATAAGTATTTACATTGGCTTAGATGCTGCTGATGTAACAAACACAGAGGGCCTGACTGGTCACCCAGAAAGGCTAAACCAGAAAGAAACAACAGTAATAATGACTCTAATGCACGAAACACATAGCAGCCCATAAACAGTCTCACTTTTTGGTTAGAAAGCAAGTTTGTTCGGCTATTTATTAAAAAATAATGATTTAAAAAGAGCATATTTTTTTCAAATGTTAGGCAAATATGGACATATTTTGATTAAGATAATCTACTGTCTAATTTCATTCTTATGTATTGATCATCAAGCAAAATAGTGAGAAACAGCCTCACACAGAGCAAAAACTGTTGTTAAAGCACCACCTACTGGCAACAACAATTAAATTATTGCTTACAAAAGATTCAGTAGCACTGAAAACATAATCCTGAATATCATCTCTAAATTATGAGTTACAAAGTATTATGAGTAAGACATATCAAATTTCCAGTTAATATGACTAATGCATTGGTCTGATGCAATACAGTGCAGGGAGGGAGAAGCATGTTTTGATGTGTTGCAGTGTGAGCCCTGACCTGCAGGGGGTGCTGGTTTGATGTTGACTGGAGCTGGTTTTACCACAGGGAGCACAGTGGTCTGCAGGGGCTGGATGATGATTGTCTTGGCCTGCATGGGAGCTGCTGCTTGAGCCAATGGCACAGCTGTAATCAGTGGTTTGGGCTGGATGGAAACCTTTGGGCCAATCTGAATCGGCTTCTTGACCGGCTGCACTGGCTTGGCTGGTGTGCATGTGTGCATATGTCAAAGGACAGGGATGGAAGTAGTTAGACAAGGAAACGGTATTCATATAAATATCCTAAGCTCAGGAAAACAAATATGCATTTACAGTTATAAGTTATTCTTAAAGGACTTTTTTTTTTCAGGACTCGACATCCCAGAGTTTTGCAAACCCATACTGTGGTGCAAAAATAGCAAATCTTCCCTGTTTTAGTAATCAAATGTCTAAATATTGAGAAAAGCTGAATAGCTAGCAGACGTGTGGTGGCAGAAGCTGCCTCACCTCGTACAACCTGATTGGTCCTCTTTGCAGCTTTTCGAGGTGGGGAAGAGATTTCAGAAAAGCCACTGGACTCTGAGCAGACTGAAAGAGGAGACGGCTGCGATTGTGGAGACAGGGCCTCATCCTGAATGAAGAAACAAATGAGATTTAGATCGTGTATCTTCGAGGACATGATCAGTGTAGTCACATCACTGTTTAAATACGTTTCACCCGTGACACTATAAATTAATTTGTGAAGCCATTTGTACTCTATGTGTGCTCAGGGCACGCCAGATAAAAACAGATAGAGTGTCCTTATCAGTACTCAAAGACTCCAGCAGACAAATGTGTCCTTGGAGAAGTCAGGACGATTCCTTTAGCAGACAAATGCGTGCAGACTGTGTTGGGGCCAGAAAAAGATGTAACCCTTGTCCTTGTTTTGACACGCTGTGAAAACATCTGCCTGCTAAATTATGCTAATATGCTTGAAGCTGTCAGCACCTTTTTTTCTGTTTTTAACGAGACGTTGGAGCACATTTCAGATGGATGGCAAATTATTAATCTGACAAGGTGTTTAAGGCTTTTGGTAATAAGTGTCTCAAGTGTGTGCATGACCATCCAAAAGGAAAGAGCAGCTGTCATTGTTTGAACGCCATCTGGATGAAAATTTTTGTTGCTGCAACTGCTCAAAGGAGGGGCAAGCATGTAAATAATCACATTGTGAAACAAAGTGCAATTTGCATTGGAAATGCAATTCAAATGCAGAAAAACCAGGAAGGACAAAGAGTTGAAAACCGTGTCTTACCTGCAAGGAACACGGAGACAAAGCTTCCACTGAGGCAGGAGAGGGCACCGAGCTCAGAGTGTGGGCAGGTGACAGAGAGTCCACGCTCACCTCACCATCTGGATGCACAAGGACATGGAAGCAATGGGCAATATGTGCGAGTCTTATTCAGCATAAGCCAATGCGTCTCTCAAGTATTGAACCATTCAATACTTTTGTATTGTTGGACCATTAAACCTACTGCATGGTGGACAAGTTTGAAAAATAATGACGCACCAATGTTACATGCATGTAGTAAAACAGCTATATTATCCCTGAATAATATCCCTTTTAGATTTATTTATATAGTCCTTATTTTGTGCTGCAGTGTGACACCACGTACCTGTGGAAATGCTGCATGTATCCATTTCATTCCATGGAGGAATGTCGATGTCAAAGTCCAGAACTGGAACACCATTGGCCTGAGAAATCAAACATATGGTTTTGAAAAAAATGGACTTCCTGAGAAAGCAGAATGGAAGCAAATGCATGTAGGGAAATCCAATCAATGTGTCATTTATAGCTGATAAAATTAAACACGTTTGAATTCTGGGGCATTTATATGAGTCTACAGTATTTTTTTTGCATGCACGATGTAGGTGGAATTATTTTATTTTTTTTGGTGCATGATCTATCCTTGCATAACAAAATGTGGCTGTAGCCATCTTAGGCTCTACCTTCAGCACCACACAGTCAATTTTTTTCAGATTTCCACTGGGCTGATCTTTCACTTCCCCATGTATTTGCATATTAAGAGGATGAGTTACTCACATAGCCAGCATTATCAAGAGCCTCAAGCAGCTCATCTGCATCCCGCAGCTCATCGCCTAGTTTCTCCAGCTCATCGAACAGGCTTAAGTCTGTATGTCAATGAGAACAGAACACAGACAATTGCTTTCCATTAGAAATCTTTATCATGAGATTATTGAAGAACACAATTACAAAACAATTACAAAAAATATCTTCAAAATAAGTAAGTGCCACATTTGGCTTTTGCTTTTTTCTTGTGGTTAACTGCCAGTAAAAGAGACAAGCTGGTATGATCAAATTTATTGTATTTAGTTAGTTCTGCCATATTCAATAAATAGCCCATACAGGCAATGTGTAATTTGGAAATGCTATCAATACAGTTCAGACTGTGCCACAAAAACATGCATGCACAACACAGCATAACACAATAACAGACAAAACTACTAACACCAAAAAATGTACCCTTAAAAATGTATCTTTGTTTTTTGTCTTTTTCAAAGCATAAACTCTAACAGGCCAAACAAGTTTATTATGGTCACACTTTAACAAATCTGTTTCACTTTCATTTTTAACATCTTATTTGTTTCTTCTACATTTTCTTCCTCGGGTCATTACACAATTCAGCATAAAACACAAGTAAGTGCAAACAGCAAGTCTATTATTAGTAACCTAATAAAAAATAGCATTAATAATGATAATAATAGATAACAATAAATATATAAATTGTTAACAAGTTGTACTTTTCGAGACCTTGAAAGCGATTATTAAAATAAATCAGTAAAAATGAGAAAAAAAATCTACATTCTTCGTGTTTTTGTTTTTTTTAGGGTAAGTTGTGCACTTTATATATTATCAATATTTAGTATTACATATCTGTAATAATGATCAGACAATGCAGTGTGAAGTGTGCCCTGTCTCCAGTTACAGTGCTGGTTATAACTCCAATTACCTGCTGTTACATCATCACAGCATCGTGGCTAATGCTAAATGGCTAACTTAGACTTAGGAGTGTGGCAGCAAGCACAACACATAAACCTCCTACTTGAGTCTTTAAAACAACCGACTTATAAAAACTCCTCTTTTATACGTGTTGTCTCTGTTGATATCCTGGGTCAGCTACACTGCTTCTCTCTATGGGTCTTTCTAGAATATGTGAGCTCCGCTGTTGCTTACCCCACTCTCCCTCCTGATCGATGGAGATGATGCCTGCCTCACTATCCATCGCAGGGTATTGCCGATGATTTTCGAAGTCTAACGTTAAGTCGGATGACATCCTCTTTTGAATTCATTAGTATATTATCACACTGTAACAAAGCGCGATCATACCACTGTTGATCAAGCGGCTGTTTAGGGATGAACTTCCCGTTTAGATACACGTCTGACTTTACCGTCAGTCTACGGGTGCCGCCGAGGGACCCGTCGCGCAGCGAGCATGGGCGCGCAGCTGGGAATTTTATTGTAATAATTTATTTTATTGCTCTCTGATTCTCAAAACAGGAAAAAAGTAACAGATACACAGAACAGAAGACTGAGTTATAGCTATCTAAATGACAGTAAGCAAAATAAGAGATCTTAAAAGAATTACAAGTAAGACATGTATATATATAAATACACACACACATATATAGGAAGGAAAAATGAACAAAAACAACAACAAACAATGCGAGAGCGACAGTGACATTAAACAAAGACACTAAAAGTATTACAAATTGCAACCGTTTTAATGCTACTGGAAAATTTACATCGCAGCTTGTGGTTCCTAACTGCGCCACTAGGCAGCAGGATCGTACTGCAGGCTCCACGGTACGGCGTGAAATGTTTAGTGTTCAAACACTGATTTCTGTCGACACGGAGGAGCTGAGATGAGGCAGAAGTTGAGTAAGTCACTTATGTTAAGTTCTAAAGCAAACTAGTAATTTTAAAGACTGCACCTGCATTTCCGCACTTTTAAAAAAACCGAAAAAATCCTGTAGTGGCCGAATATGGTTAAATAAAGGTAATGTTTTGGCAAGGGGTCATAAGGGGTCATTTAAGAGACAAAAATATCTTGTTCATCAAAGTGTATATACAAAACGCAGTCTGCTTTGTGGTAGACACCAGTGTATTCTTCTCAGTAATTCGTCTTAGTTTAAAGTTCTTTACTTTAAGTTGACATCCACCGCCAGCTTTCTCGCTTTCCCCCCCCTTTTTTTGACAGAGAGGCAAGGCATTGGAACCTTTTGCCTCATGCACATGATGATGTTTCACCATGAGTCATTAAGGCCACATGCACATGGTAGTCACATGAGAGTTGTCAGAAACACAAAAAATAAGGTGAAAAGTGATATCTAATCAGACCAGATTTTCACTGATAGTTCCCATATGTTGGGTCTTATTGAAGCCAGAGTCAGTTTTGTGGGAGAGAAATTTAAAAAAAAAAACACACACACAAAGGTATTTTTCGAAGACAGATTCCTCAGTTTGGACTGGTCATTTTATCAGCTAGCTACTGATAGGGCAGTGTTCTTAAGACAACCAAACTTGGCTGTAATAATGGTCAGAGGAGGTGTGAATTGCATGGACAGAATCTATCCACTCTGTCCAATTCCTGGGGTTCTGTGCTGCTGTGCAGGTCCATTCTGATGTGAACTGTACTTGAGTGTCAGAGATTTCATCTTGGTGTGAAGCTTTTTTAAAAACACACATACACACCTTGACAGCTACACAACTCTTCACACAGATTATATCTGCTACAATAATAGCTGGACACGCATAGACTCTGCTAGATGTTAGAGTGCATTTTCAGTCCTAGTTCTGTAAGTGAAACTTTATTTTTAGAGGTGGACGTAAATCAGATCATATAAAATCATTCCAATTTTACAAGGGAAAAAAGCATGTTAAGACATTAAAAATGTGCTCTGCAAATATGGACAAGTTAAGGGTCATCAGTTCTGTAGCTAAACTCTAAGCAGTCCTGCATCAGAGATTTATGTATCGTTGAATAACGCGGGTAATTAATCAGCTCTTAAGAGTTATGTTTATAATTTGTGATTTTAAAATAACGCAGTCACTTTAAGTGACATTGTGCGCTAAAAATCAGCGGCAGGTGTACACTGGACTTAATCCTTCATGGGCATTTCAGGTCGTAGTGAGATTAACCTGAGGTGGTCTGGTTGATTCCCTGCTGGATTGGTTTGAAGCTTCTCTCAACAAGAAATAGCCACTGGTTTTAACCTAATACTTCAAGGTGGAGACTTACATTGAGGTCATCTACGTCTAAAAGTATATTGTGTTTACTTAGCAGGATATAGTTCTCTATGGTTCCAGTCTAGGGTTTTACCAATAACAGAACTCAAAATGCTAACTTTGTGGTGTCTTGATTATGGTAACAATGCAAGCATGTCTGTTTGGAGTCTGTGGACAGTTTGGGACTTCTAATATTGATCGTGAGAAAAGCCCCTGAGAGCCAGACACGAAGAGCAGATTAACAGGTTAACCTGATATGTTGGCTGAATGGTTTAACAGAACATTTGTGTAAAATGGATTAGAGGCTTTGGTCATATTGCTGCTGCTGTTGGTGTAAAAGCTGCTACAACACATCTCCTCCCTTTGTCTGAAATGCACCATTCATGCTGATGCTCTGCTAATTTTTTTTTAAAGTTTGAAACAGACTTAATACATTTTTTTTTTAAATATTCCTAGTAATTTTAAATGAACACCAGAGTAGAAATGATGATAATTAAGGGTGCCCTGTGTAAATTTGGGACAGGTAAAGCAGTTACATATATTTTATACAAATATGAACCGCTGATATAAACAGTGTATGTTGCCACTATAAATAACACACAGCAGAATAGGAACACTATGTTATTTGAATATTATGCCCACTTTAACACACTCACAACAAGCTTTTTTTGTTGTTAATTCTTCACAAAATCCCTTAGAATAAAACAATAACCCGTTATGAAACCAGTCTTTGTTACTTTACTATTAGCAGCCTGTGAAACACATACTTTGTTTCCATCTCTTGAGTTGAATTCATTAAAAAAAAAGCTAAAGACTGCACAACTTGACAGATATAAAATAGTACTTTTGCTCTATAAAAATAATTCCCACTGGCTATTAGAATTGCACAACGGGTTGTTATTGCAGCATGGTGTGCAATGTTTCCTTAAATCTGAGGAAAATGGACAAAGGAACAGTGGACCTAAAAAAAAAAAATCAGTACCAGAGAGATGCTAGCCATTCAGCTCATCCATGTACTGTTCACTGAAGGGTCACCATAAATGGTCTCAGTGGAGAAGTGGCTGTCATAAAGCCATTCTTAAGGAAGGGAAATGGGTAGAAAAGGCTGACGTATGCCAAAAAATTATTGAAGCAATGTAAGGTGACAAAAGTGAAACAAAAAACTGGAGAACTTTTCCTGAAGACTACTTAAAGAAATTACAAGAAAGCTTGCCTATGAGAGTTCAGGCCATGTGGAATAATAAAGGTGGTCATACCACATATTGACTTTCAGGCCTTTTAGAATTGCATAAACTCTGGTTTTGCCTTTATATACTTTATTTCAATTTATATTGAAACATATTTCAATAAATCATTTTAAGTGCTTCTAATTTCCCTAGCAACATAAAAGAAAACGAGGGTTAGCTTAGGATGTTTCACTGTACTGTAGATCAGTAAGTAGAAAAAAAGCCATTTTTTTAAGCAGAAAAGGTTTTCAGTCTGTGTTCTTGTCTCTCAGTTCATTTTCTTTTTTTTAAATGCAAGATAACAGTTTCCTCTCGTACTGCTTCCTCAAAACACTTTTGAAAACAGGGTTAAATAAACTCCATTTAGACCAATAACGGAAGATGTAGACCAGGGGTGTCAAACTCACATACACAATGGGCCAAAATTCAAAACTGGAACAAAGTCGCGGGCTAACGTTAATATTTATTGAAATATATTTATTCCTCCAGATATAAGAATGAATCTTTTCTTATGGACTCAAACACGTTTTGCTGAAAAACTGAATATAGAACAAGCAAAGCTTAATACTAAACAATACATATATTAGCTGTATAATACCAGTAGGCCAGCTCTAATAATAATTTGGTATGGCTTCGTGGGCCAAATGTAATTAGGCTGCGGGCCAAATTTGGCGAGAGTTTGACACCTATGATGTAGACGGTGCCCATGATTTCTCTAACAGGATTTTGCTCAGATGAGATGAGAAACAAGCAACAGAGCAAGACTCGAGTCAGATGACTTGATGACTGAAAAAGAAGAAAAAGTTGATTACAGCACGTTACTATACTCAATTTATTGGTTGTTTACAGTAATTTGTTACAGTTAATGCTTTGGTGGTTACATTCTGATGCTCTTGTTATTTGTCATGGTGGTTAAAGAGGTGAAACAACACACTATTGTTCACATGGACCTAAATGCTGTATAAGTAAATTTACATTTACTCATAAAAGGAGTATCTTGTTAGGAATGTATTGCTGAAACAAATAAACACATAAATAAAATAAAGACCACAGTGAGTGAACAAAGAGCCCCACGCTGGCCATGAGACGATGTAAACTTAATCAAGGAACCAAAAGTAGATGGTGTCATTTATTTGACAGCAGGCTTTAATTAGCATTTACCACAAAACAAATTCCTGTAAATGTGGCAGAGGCCTCATGCTTTGGTGAGTTAACAGCATGTTTCCAGTCAGGCTTTTCATGCCTAAAAGATAATTTTGCTGCCACTGAGTACATCTGTCACTTGATATTGAAATTGTGTCTACATATTTGATTGGGTTTTTGTGCAGTTGTAATTATGCACTGGTGTTTTATGAAAAGACAGCCATACTTTCCTCCTCTGTGGCCATGAGGAGAAGAACTTTACTTAGCAGTGAAAAGGAGCGAGAAAGTTGGGCTACAAGCCTCTTCTAAGCAAAGAGAAAAGCCCTTTTGCGAAAGGGACTTTGAGCTACATTTCATCTTTTGTCTGCCAGATTGATGAGCTATGAGATGGATGATGTTCTGTGGTGCTCTGTGGCATTGTCTTATCCCAACCCGCACAAAGAGGGAGAACACTTATCATCGCAGGCTTATGTAGGCTATTGAGCAGGGGGCAGGGGTTGTCAGAATGGTGAAGAGGGGTCCAGGAGGGTGGGGGTGGTGGAAGTCCCTCGGATAAAGCGTGATGGAGATGGGCTCATGGCTGCGGAGGCAGATGGAGAGAGTCATCTCCCATGACGACGCAGCTAGAACTTCCATCCCGAAGCCAGAGAAGGACACATGCAGAAAGGAACAGGGAAAATACAGGAAGCGGGCCAAAAGAATGGTGAAAGACTGAAAAAAATGAACGCACCTATAAGCTGGTGCTGTTTACATGAATGCATGCGAAGGGGTGATTAAAGGTGACTTAAACAGACGGTTTGGTTAAGGTTTCGGTTGGCCTCTTAGCTGCACTGTGACTTGTTAGCAGGTAGCCCAGGTTTGTCGAGCTTGGTTTAGGATTAGGCTTTAGGACAGTTTGGTGGGAATGGGGCTGTGAATACAAAGGGATTAGTGCAAAGGGTTGATTCGCTGAGTGGGCTTGAATGGGTGTGTGTGTGTGTGTGTGAGCAGGATGGGTGGGTGGGGAATGAGATCTGAAGTTGATGGATGGATTAGATGATCCCCAAAATAAAACATTAGGCAATTAAATGAATAAATAAATAAAATATGATGGATTAAAAAAAGGTTTTAAACTATACATGTGGATTTGAGCAGATTTTTATAATGTGAATTTATTTTTTAATAAAGCATAAAAACCAGTAGGAACATATGTTTTTAGAATTTCAAAATTTTCATTAAAGAAAAAAATACACACATAAACACACAGACTCTTATATCTATCTATCTATCTATCTATCTATCTATCTATCTATCTATCTATCTATATATATATAAATATAAATATATATATGTGTGTGTATATGTAATTCCCACGTCCCCCCTTTTTGAGCCAGAGTGCAAAAAAAGCCCTACAAAATCATTTCAATGCCTTGAACCATGTGCCACCATTAGGAACACACAAAGAGAGAGCTGACAAATGACCATTTTAATGCCTCTGTTTGACTTTAATGAATTTATATGTTATCTGGCCCTAATGGAAGGCTTCGCTGAGGGGCTGGCGCAAGGCCATAACAAATGAAAAGCTCTGATTAGTGTAGAATGAGCTGAGAAAAAAATCCCATTCATCTTGGTTAGCATCCTCCTGTGCTCTTTTATGGGTCGCTGTTACAAGGACGGGAGTGCCGGGGTGCCTGTCCTATTAGCGGGGCAGCCCAAAGGCCCGCTGAGTGGTCAGCGGCCGGGCGTTGACGGAGCGTCTGCCCGCTCTGCAGTTCAAGACTGTGAATGCCTCAGTGCGGCTTGACTCCTAAATAACCTTCTGAGGTACCGGGAGCTTCACCCCTACATGACCCCGCACTGTGAACAGGGGTGTGTGTGGGGGGGCTCCGGGGGGGTACCCAGACCAGGACTCACACTAACAATTAGGTAAACACTGGAGAGATCCCTTCACAGGAAGACGGCAGGAGATTAAAAAGAGTGTTTTGCATTTGGAATTGTTATAGGCTGTAGTCACAGATTTAATAGGCTTTAAGCAAAGCCAAATGAGATATTTAATTGGAGTTAATAACCTACCAAATACAGATTAAACCGGATAATTTAGGAGCTGGAAGCAGGTGTTTGTTTTTGGAGTTGTGTGTAGGCTGCAAATAATAAAGCTTTTTTTTTTTTTTAAATCGCATGATTTTATGAGAAGAAGGTAAAGAATCTGTGTCAGATAAGTACAGACCTACAGACTCTAAAGTCAGTGGAGCAATTATTTTAAAATATAAGGATAACGTTACCTATTGTATTTAAACTGGTTGTCATGCCCAAACATATCGCCTGTCATCAATAAATCCAGCTTGCATTCCCTTCCTAGACCGACTAGATTTATTTTCATTGGCCTATTAAAGATTGATCTGATTACGCTGCCTATAAATAGGAAGAAGACAACGTGTAGGCTGTAAAACACCTTATTTCTTTCTTTCTGTCGCCAAAGTAACATTTTACTGTGAAAATATTGCAACACAGTGTCGCTGCAGGAGAGATGTTTCGTCATGATCGTGTTGGAGCTTGATATCGACCACTGTTGTCATTGGGAGAAGCTCTGTTTTTGCCGCCCCCTCCCTCGCTGGGCCCCTGTGTAGAGCCGCCTTGCAGAGAGAGTTCAGTCGGGCTGGGAGAGGAATGTGCTGGGATGCGGAGCAGCACCGACTGTAGGAAATCGACGCAACAACTCGCGCAGTATGGACAGCAATGATCCATATCTACACCTCAGTGAGTACTCTTGAGTATTTTAGCCCGGGTCCGATCTTGCTGCGGTGCTCCCCGCGAAGCCGCTGCATTTTGTTGTGACTTCAGCGGCGAGCGCGTTTGTTTTATGGCGTCTTCTCTCTCCAGTCAGCAAGCGGTGCGCGAAAGTGCTCTCGGACTTTAACCACGAACTGCTGTGTGTGGATCCTGTTGTTACGCTTAAATAATCGCGTTAGAACAGCGCGAATTGAAACGAAAGATGCGGTCACTGCAAAAGTCAGGTGATCATGGCTGTGCCGGTCGGGCAAGGTCAGAGGTTGGCACTTTAATTGCGCTTATGTAATTTATGGTGCTTGTCGCGCGTCTCTTGCTAAACAGTTTGAGACAGAAACACAATTTATTGGTCTGGGTAGGTCGTCAGATCCAGAGAGGGGAAAAGCGTTCAACTGCGCAGAGGAATGGCGGATTTCCACTGATAAACAAACTTATAGGCTCCCTCTTTGTGGTAGAAAGGAGTGCAGCGTGCTAGACGCGCCCTGGTCACCGCCGTGGCCATATTCAACTGAATGACAGCGTGATGTGATTTTGCTCAGTAAAGCTGAAGTCTGATCTGACTCGGTGACTTTGCCCTTGAACCAGTGGATTGGATTTGTTCTGTTATCCTTCTTGTGGCCGCTTAAAATCATCTGAGACAAGGAAATAGGACGTCTTGGAGCAACACGTGGGACACACTACTTACAGAAATATCCTGTGCCATTTAAGTGTTTAGTTGAAACCAAATGTGGTCTAATAGGCTTGCACATATAGTCTCATTAAGTCACACACACTTATCCTTAAAATCTAATAGCAGGCTAACTCTTTGAAGGCAAAACTGTACCGCCTGTTTATGCTATCACAGATATCTTTGCACCATTTGGAGGGGCTGAGTATTGTTTCCATAATGAATGTGGCTCCCAGGGGAATGACATGACATCTGGATAGGAGAGTGTGTTGAGAGAAACCCACAGTGTACAGAAGTAATGGAGCAGTCCCTCAGGGCTAAACTCTTTCTTCTTTCTCTTTAAAGATCTGTTATGATTGGGCAGTAATGGCATCCTAAGATTTAGCTATTAATAGATATTAGCCAATCGTGTTTCTGCATTGAAGTTCCACGGTGCGATTTAAACACTGTTCTTTTCCAAAACTGCATTGGTCTTTGTTTAAACAGAGAGTCTGTTCTCCACAGTAATGCTGCTGTAGCATTACTCACTACCCGCAAAGGCTAGAGGTCTGTCTTAAACGCGAAATAGTCATAATTTTTGGTATGAAAAAATGTATTATGAATAAATCTTAAAGTAGTTCTCATAAACCAGGATTAGCTGAATCCTCCTCTTCTGGTGCATTCGCTTTTGAATGTTGGTAGTAAAGCCGCAGAGCTAAATGAAAACCACAACCACTGAAAGTCATTCCAACTCTTGTTTTGTCTATGTGTTGGCTCACAGCTATGATTTAGGATGCACCAAAGCACGTACGAAAACAGAGCCATAAACAGTACTTGTATTCTGACTTGAAAATGGTCACCCTTTGTAATCTGTCAGGAGCGTGAAGCTGAGGCGAAGCAGTGTGGAGTCAAAAAAAACACTCTGGTGATTATGTGCAGATTGCTTCATGATCCACCTCTTCCTCCTCTTGGCTTTTCCCAGACTTGTTATGTTTCAGCAGGTTTGATGCAGGCCTGCTCGGAGCTTAAAGTAGAATCAGCATTTTTTTTCTCTCTCAGCACTTCAGCATTTTTTTATTTTCCATCAGTGGAAGTGATTCTAGACAAGCTGATGAGCGCGTATTTTGGGAAATTTGACGGTGAGAACTTATTTGGCTCACACAACAGGGAGGTCATGACAGAAAGAAGAACTGGATTGAAACCAGGGTGAGGGGATGGATGGGGGTGAGGGGGGTGGTTTGAAAACTCATCACTTCCTAGGGATCAACAGTTGACCTCCCAGTGCACGCACAGACAGAAGCAGGAGGACATTCACACACCCATGCCTATTCTTCACAGCTGCGCAGTAGCTTGTATGAGTAACTCCTTTACAACAGACTGTGACCGTGATGGCACGTGACTTAAAGAATGTGAGTTTTACCTTTTGACTGTCAAGTCCCCGCAGTAATAAAACCTCCTCCCCTCCCACTGCTGCAGAATTAAATACACCACACAGGTAGAGAAGGTGTGGCTCTTTGCAGGTATTTGCTCAAGGATCCCATAGCTTGAGACATGCAGTACCCCTGTGTTCACACATTCATTAGCACACAATACCTACAAAAGGTTTATTTTCAGGCACTTTTTAAGTGCGCGTGTGCGTATTTGTGTTTCCGCGTAAAATAGTCAGCTTGCCTTGATTGTGTGTTTGAGTGGGTGCCAATTGTGAGAGCAGGATGAGGGAAAAGAGGGGGCAAAAAGAGGCCATTCTCTGGGCTAATTGCCAGTAATTAGTCATTAGTGAAGAAGGTCAAATCCCTGATTTAATTCCAGCTTTAATCAAGCAGAGAACCTTCAAAGGCTCACGTGCTAAAGCAATGTTTAGTTATGAGATGCATTGAGCTATTTCTGATTTCAACAACCTATCTAATTTGAGTTTTTAATTTGTTCACTGCTTGGAAGGCATCTTAACATCTGGCTCCTTTTTCCATCTGATATTCAATAAATTGTCATTTCCTGCAACAGCACTTCTCAGTGTGTGCAAGCTTTAAGTTGCACCTGCGCACACAGAACTAAAGCTGTTGATGCATCTGCAATATTATTCCTAGAGGGAACATTACTTGATTACTTAATTGATAGAAAACTGTTTGCCAGCAGTGCTACTATTAGTTTGAGAAATGCAGAGTGGTTCACTCTTACTGCTCTGCTAAAAAGGCTGGAGTGCAGTGAATAATAGTAATAAATATATGGAATCAAATAAGAATTAGAAAATAGTCACACAGGAAAATATTTGAGGATTCAGTTGTGAAAATGCAGTAATCTGCTTGTGGATTTGTGCAGTTTTTTTTTTCAATTTAATTTAAAAAATGCTAAATGTGTGTTAAAATCTTCCACTGGAAATAGGCCAAACATTCCCTAGTTTACTACGTGCATGATGTGAATTATTTCTTTGTTTTGTCTTTCTTTGTCATTCATAATTGCAGTTAAGTATTTACTGGTATTTGCACAAAACAGGCAGTTAGAAGCCATAACCTTGAGTTCTAGGCACATTTTTAGACAGAGTTGTAAACTGACTCTGTAGGCAAAGGTGCTGGAAGTTTCTTAGCTTTACATTTGTAGCCCCAAGTTCTTCTCACCAATCACGTTCAGGCAACTTTGTTTGCATTTCAATAACTTTTAAACATTTTCTTCAGTTGTGTGCATACAATCACCTGTGAAATGAACAGGAAGGTTTGACCCGGATTTCCAGTATCCGCTGTTTGGATATCCTCGCCACACAGGAAGCTGCGAAAATTGGCCGTTGGCTTTGCAGGCCAAGTCGGCAGACTAGCTGATGTGTTCCCATGTTGACAGAATAATGTATGTGGAGTCGGTTCCAAAACAAGCACAGGCTTTGAAAGTTTAAGCACTGTGGAACTCATTTATACTATTATAGGAGTGTGATTAATGAGCCCAAGTTCATAACTCAATAGATGCTAGTTTGACTGACCAGCCAAAATATTTCTCATGGTGCTTTTTTGTCCTGTGGGTGCACAAATAGCAGCAACAGGTAGCAGCTAAGAACATTAGATCTCATTAAACCTCTCCATGAAGAACATGCTGGAAACCTCGCTTGGTTATTTTTAATGCTTTGAGAGTGCCATTTTAGTGTGCTGCTCCTGTCTCACTTCTACAGAGCATCAACATGTAGCAGAAGCACACATTAATGTAGCATAATTTCCCTTCTCTTTTCTGCTTTTCCACTGTATTTTCCTATAAATGTCTACACAGCTGAATATGCCACATGATTATGTCCTCAGTGCTGTCAGAAATCACTACCGGCAGGGAGAGCAGGCCATAAGGAAACCTTTCTCCTGAGGGGACAGTACGCTGATTACATTATTAGAAGTTTAGATTTAAGAATGTAGCCTAAATTTAGGGCTGCCAATTATCTTCTTCCCGCGCCTTAACAAACCATAATACATCTGTGATTACTAATTATGGCTCTCGGGGTTAATTTCATGTATTTTATGTGGGCCATGACACACTAATATAACACAGCGTGCTTTTCAGAAGGATTGCATTATTTTAATTTCTCCCTCTGGGATTTCTTAAAGAGACGCTAGCGTTTCTCCTCTTCCGTCATGCTCTCCTCTTATGTGTCGGGCCGCTGAGTCACGGGAGGAGGACAAAGCCAAACGAGTGTCACTGAGAGTATATGGTTACTAGTGGTTCTCCTTTAAACACTGTGTAGTCGATCCAATCACTTGCTGGGTAGTCTGCGCAAGAAGGCTCTGAGTTGCGTAAGGCAAATGGATGGACACAAGAAATGGGAAGTTTCTGGTGCCATATCTCAGTTTGAATATCTGAAGAAGGATAAATTAGAAGGAACACTTTAACATTTACGGGTTGGTCTATTTTGTGGTGATAATAACATGTTGCCTTGCCTCTGTCATGCATATTTTTAAGTCTAAAAATTATTACCTGATTTAAAAGCCTGCTATAGTAGACGCAGTCTTCCACCAAGGGTTACTTTTGCAGATCAAATCCATCTCTGCACGGTTTATTTAGCTTCCCTCAGGATTTCTCATGTATTGTTCCTCGCTGCCTTTAAGTTATATTTTTGGCCTGTGTGTGCATCTGGATTTTCACTTTGCCCTGTGTTTTCCTGGCTATCCTAGAGCACCTAAAAAAGACAATTCCTCACTTCCTGGAATGCTATCACACTTGTTAAACACACGAACATATTCACAGAGGCGACTCAACTGAACATGCTGCTAACAATACCTTTAAGCTTGTATGCTGGCACAGTTATTTCACAGCGTGATATGGTGTGAAGTTATTTTTGGCAAGACAAAATAGAACTTCAACCTCTGACCACTTCTTGTCACCCACTCAACACATGTCATTTATAAAACCTGCAAAGCAGAAAGAGAATTTGTGATAAATGCTTAAAAAAAACAAGGAGAACGTAGTGAAGAAATGTCACTGACATATAATAACCTTTGGACTGTATTAGTGTCTTCATACTGTCTTCCCTTGCTCTTTAGCCCTGAACCCTTTTTAGAGGAAGTAATTGGAAACGTCTGGTTGTACTGTACTTTTAGACAACCCCTTCCACCATGACCTTCCCCAACCGCGCCCCCCTCTGGCCAGACCTCCTGGTTGTACCACTACAACAGGTGTTTCTGTATAGATAGAGGGGGAGATAAAGAGAGAGGAGAAACATGAGTTGAGTGGGCGGTAGAGGAGCTGATTTGTGCTGCAGTCGGGCAGCAAACAGTTCCTGTGGGATTGATCTCTGGGGAAGGATAATCTGGGTAATCCTATAACCGGCGCTGTTGGACTCCGCCTCTTTTGCTCTTCACGGAGGCCCCCCCCATCCCTCCCTCTACACGCCGACCCTTCCGTCCCGTTCTTCTCTGAAAAGTGCTCGATTGAGCATCCACCAAGCCAGCACTTTGAGTCTGACACCTGGTCCTGAGCGACTCGTGTTCTTCCAGCGCTACCATTAGGGCCTGAAGACATGTGGCATCCAGTGGCATCACCTGGAAGTGGGGGCAGCCCTGGAACGGAAATAGGTTATGGTCACTGTGAGTAGCTGGGTTTTGTTTTTAGTGTGTGTGTGTGTGTGTGTGTGTGTGTGTGGAATCATTCCGATGCAACGCGTCTCTTCTGTGGGTTTCAACAGAAGTGAAGCTTGAGCACGAAAAGCTAGTGGTGCACAGATGCATTTGAGTAATGCCTCTAATCCCTGTGCACTCTTTGATGAAGTTATTTTGAATTTCTTTCTTCCGGGGAGAAACCAACAACTCTCATGGCAATTGCATCTGCAGATCGTTAAACCCGTTTTTTTTTCCTTTTATATATTCTTCTCTCACCCATGTTGTATATATCCCTCGCTAAAAAATAACGAAACATTTAATTATTTTTTTTAAACAAGGAACTGCATCTTTAAATCTATTTCCAGGATATTCTCTGCTAACAGATTAGTTCCTGTTTTTATCATCACTGGGTCATTTTAACAAGTTGTGGCAGGTACAAGGTTTTCCAGTTGGAGATCGGGATCTAGAACTAGTGACTCACTTGAATTCTCAGATGAGTTCAGCGGGGTTGTCACTCAGTTTAAAAGGATGCTTCCAGCTCTCTTTGCCTTGTCCTTCACTGTCTCTTTATCTCTCAACACTTGTCCCTTCCTGTTAGCCCTCTTCATCACGCTTTCTTTCTCCATTTGTGTCACACTGCCTGTCACCTTTCCATCAACAGCCTCAGTGATGTGTTTGTTTCCTTTTTTCTTCTGTCTATCCTTCCTGAAGAGGTGTGGAAAGCATTGGTGTGAGCCATTAAGTGGCTTCTCTGTCTAGAGAATATGTATATCTGCAAATTGTGCATTTTAGAGCACCCTCGTGTTTTTGAGTGTCCTTGAGAAACAAATTCTCCTGAAAATACTAAAGTTGTTCAGTGGATTTTCTTGGCCTGGGTGGAAGTATGGTCTGAGGACAGCAATATAGTCTAATACAGACTTTCAAACCTGGCAGTCCAAGTGTTTTATGTTCATGGTTATGCTTATTATTGGCTCTTTCTGTTCTGATCATTCATTAAAAGCACCGCAGGACATTCGACAAAGCTGTGATTAAATCCATATTATGCTGAGCTTCAGCTATGTTGATGAAATACAGTGTTGCCTATTTAGTATCAGGAGCAAATCAGTAAAACTTAAACAAACAACAGGACTATAGCTTAATAAATGCTGGCAGTTTTGCATGTTTTTCAACAGTCCAGTATAAATTGATAGATGTGGCATTAAACCGGAGCCACCATATGGTTTCATAATGAGTTTCCTTATCTGAAAAAGCGATTAGTTTATAGGAACTTTTAAAGCAACCAAGCACTGGGTTTAAATAAATTTGATTCCATGCTACCTTTAAAGATATTTCTGTTATTTGATTTTCACATTTTAGTTGCTTTGGCAATGTGGAGTAAATCATAGCTAAGAATAATTTGTAGAAGATTAAAGGAAAATCGTCAAATGCTGCTTGTAGTTAAAGGGGTACGGTGTAGTTATTCTGAGGGAGCGAATCCTTCTTTTTGAAAACTTTATTTTGTTGTGCTAAATGTGCTACCTCTTAGCATCATGTCCGAATAACCAGCAGCTTGCCTGACTTTAGCAGTTAACTTAAAGCAAAGCCGTTAGCATGGCTATGGCTTAGAAGCTTAATCCTATCACTACCTCGCTTCTTGTCATTTAGCATTTTTCTTCTCATTTCCCGATTGGTCTTTTTATGTTTCTGTATATGACCACCAGGAACACATTGTTTTTCATGTGATACGGTACCCCAAGACCAGACTGTCTGTGTTCACTCTAGCTGCTAAGCTGGTGTAAGTCCGACTGTCTTTCTAGGATCCAGAAAGCTGGTGTAAGTGTCGTCCTCTTTCTAGGATCTGTCTTCAGTTCACGAGGTCAGGTCGGCCTGGTCGCAGCATGAGATGAATGGGTTTGTGTGTGTTTTGTGTGTCCGTGTGTGCATGTCAACAGCACATGGCTATATCTCCATTGCCCCCTGTAACAGTGAATGACTACTTCTAGGAACTAATTTGAGTTACCTCAGCAGGCGAAGCCAAAAGGGCGGATGCCCGATTTGCATTGGGACTTTCGGCCCAGCTGTTTGTTTGTTTTCCAGGACTGCTTGGTCAGCCTGTTCTGTGTTAGCTCGTGTTGTTTAAGTTCCAAACTTTTATCACTTGCAAAACAGTCTTTATCTTGTCCCTGTCTCAGTTATGGGCTCATCGATTCTCTGTGGGCCTGTGTTTAAAAAAACCCCCAAAAAAAACAAAAGTGGCAGGTCTGTGTTTGATTTAAGAGAACTACAAATGTGGTCCGCCTGTGGGAAAACAATATATGTACTTTCCAAACAATTTGCTTTGCTTGTATGAATGCTTGCTATAGTGAAACTGAAAGAAAATAGGGAAAGAGTTTATTCCTCTTCTGTTCAGAAGTATATTTGATTTCACTGGAGGGTTTCACAGGGCAGAATTTGGGGTCAGAGAGGTTTGCTATCTGAAGCCTTTATGTTGTCACAGCCGTAAGCCTCTATGGACACAACTTTTCCCCCCCACACTTTTCTTTATGTTTCCAACAAGACAGGAATGATACACAGCTGTAACATCTGTTCTGCTGGTAAAATGAGCGGTATTAATTTTGGCTGACAAAGCAGTACGAAAATGGAACAGGTGTCCTTGAAGCAGCTTTGGACAGAGTGCTGTTTATGTAACAGTGGACTGTATCTTTATTTTCTATCACCAGCAACCATTCGTATCTCCTAAAATCACAGCTGTGCAGAAAATAAACAGGGGCTTTTCTCAACTCATGATCTAATGTCCTCGCACAGGCGGGGCGATTAGGAGTGTGTGGTGGTAGTGTTAGTGGAGTCATGAGGGCTGGGAAGAGAAGGAGAGCAGTGCCCTCCCCCAGCCAGCCATCCAGCCAGCCATCCGTTGCTACCTTCTTCCTCCCTGGGTCTATTCGGCTCTCAGTCCCCTCCTCCCCGGGCCTCCCACCTTCTTGACAGCTGGCCTGCTGAGCTGCACATACTTACCCGGGGATAAGAGGATTTACTGACACAATTGATCAGATATCAACCTCATTTAGTCAAGAAATGAATGTTAAAAGGGTGGTGATTTTTATGCTGGTGTGTGCAGACAATTTGAGGGGGGGTTTCCCCCCCTCTTTTAGTGTGAGCGAGTATGTGCGCATGCAAGGAGTGAGTGTGATGGTTTGCAGCCAGCGCAAATGAGCCGGACTGGCAGCGCGGAGATTTCTTAATTACATGTTCACTGAATCTAATGAGCTCCTCAGGCTGTCCGTCTGATTACTTTAGGATGCATTCTGTTCTATGTCATTTGGTCACGGCACTGTCATCTACAGACTTGAACTCATTTTGCATAAAAACACATATAGAGTAGACGGTTATTGAACGAATCCATGCACATGCTGAGGATTCCTTTTTGTTGGGGTTCATGTGATAGATATTGAAGTTTATGTTGTCATTTAGGAGTGCTGCTCCTGCTGCTCCCACCCCGTCATCCCCTCACTGTGCACTCCCAGTGCTGGTCTGCTCTCCAGACGGGAGATATTATTAGTTTGGTCTTATTGAATTACTACTCAGTGCAGCGCTCCATCCAGTTACAACCCAGTAATTAACTGCAAGGGATTTAGAGGGTTTGTGGTTTGTGATGTTTTTTTTTTAAACCTGTTGATCATCAGATCAATGTGATGTATTTGTGGCTTTGGGTATTCCTTCCTTTGGCTTTCAAAGTAAATATGATCATCTGACACAGCAGAGGCAGTTTGATGAGGATGTTTGAATCTTTTGCATGCAAGGGAACAGAATAATGTGATGTTGTTAAGCTCAGTAAAGGTCATATTAAGAATTATTGTTGTATTCACTGGTCTGGTTAAGTGGTTAGTCTATAAAAATGCCTTGGAGGCAAAAAGTACTAATCCCAATTTTCCAAAGACTACAGCAAAAAGAGTCAATCTTGATGTGTGTGGACATGGTTGGCACGGGTTAGTTTAATATCACACTACCGCGATTGGTTTGTTATTGTTGATAACTGTGCAATCACTCTACATTCAAAGATCTTTCAAACACAATAAGCATATCAAAAGGGAGCTAATATGAAAATAGGCTGATGTGCTGTAAAACTCTATGGGTTACATTTCTTGCTAAAAGTAGCTGTGATTTACACTGGGTCAATTTTTAGGAGCCTTTCATCGCAAAGTCAGATCAAGCTGCATTTTAGCAGGTTATTGTGCGAGTCCTGCATCCGCCCTCAGTGCAGTAATTTCTGGGAACGATCAGTAGAGACCTGCGCTGCTGCAGACAGAAAACTCTTTTGAACTTGGCTCAGGAGTTTGGTAACAAGTGACCTTTGATTTGCGACACTAGTGTTCAAAGGTGCCCTTCACTGCTCTGTTTGCTCTCAGATAGATGCTTGAGCTGCTGAAGCGTTGCATAGGTTTAGGCAAGACTGAGAGGGAAAAGTTAAAATCAAATATAGTCTGTGCATTTAAGAGTCTTTGCTGTGCAAGTGACTTAGATTGGACTGCCAGTTGAGGCGGGTCATTCAAGGATAGGCTTCTTTGAGCCGCTCGGGGCCCATTTGTGCTTCCTCCACTGAGCATGTTGGCCTTCTTACACACGGACACAAAACGCGCACACGCCCTTCCCAAAGCATGCTCACCTCTCGAGCAATTCCCTTTTAGGCATCCCACCAGCTGACTGTCCATGTGCTTTTCTTTTCCCCTGTGTAATGCAGCCACGAACACACTCAGGTCTGGGCGAAGATTTGTCGTTAGTGTTGTGTCAAACATTTATGTTGTTTTTCAGAGTTTAAACGGACCCTGTCTCCAGACAAGCAGGAAATCTGAACATTCAGGTCACAAATAGAACTGCACCGATCTATCCACCGATCTACCTGCTTTACTTTTCATTTTTCTCCATATTTTCATCCTCATTATCTTTTACATCTAGTCTTGTTGGTCTTCAGAGCATGTTGCTAAACTATTGGCTGCTGGAGTACCCTGTTGCCATATCTCCCACTCTATACTAGAATAGAATGGATCTTTATGAACCCCAAAGGGAATTTGTCATGCACATAAAAGAGGGGCCATTGCACGAAATCAGACACAGAACATGTTGTACAGTGGACGTCTATTACATAAGAGTGTTGATTGGATGAAAATGCACTCGGGAAAGTTGGGAACACTGCCACATAGTTGAATTTCAATCTATGTAGTGCATTTTGTAACAGCCTGGAGTGTGAAGTATATTTCTTTTATCCATTCAGCTCTGTGGGAGAGAGAGGAAGGCCCCAATCCATTTCTGCCTGCCAGGGATCACTCGTGGAGGGCTGGAGAAAGTGGGCGAGTAAAGAAGGGGGTGGAGGATATAGTTTCACTGCTAAACAGGAAGTTGCACAACATCTGTTCCTTTGCGTACAGAGAGGGAGTGAATGGCCAGCTGTGTCTTACTGTGCGTCTTTGTGCAGAAAGTGCTGCGTCCAGCCCGACAACATGACATTATTCCCTTTTTCACAATTTCTTCATATTTCAGCGCAATGGTCTTTCATTACTCAGTCACCATTTCCTTTAATGTGGCATAAGTGGGTGCTAAAGGTTAAATATCACAGCAACATTTCAAAACTGTTTCAAAATGTTTGACAAGTTGCTCTGAGTAAAGCCTTAAAACTGAAGTCACAAACTTTTTCAGGTCTAAAAGGTCAAAAACAAATTGTGACACAGTTTTTCCCCCAGAGTCAGATAAACAAACAGATTAGCAGCATTAGCGTTTAGCAATTTTGACACATTTTTATCAGATCAGATAAGGAAAACCAAGTTTAATTTATATTTGTGTGTTCCATTTCAAGTCAGTGACAACGTTAGTAAAGGGGCCTGCAGAAAAAGCGATGACAGCAATGAAATTCAAAATAAATAAGATGATGCGAACTTCAAAAGCAGAGATTAGAAATCATAATTACAGACCAAACCATATGTATAGGATGTTTTCATTCAGTGGGAGCAGGAAAACTCTTGTTTTAGGCTGATATTTTTGGTGAAATCTAAAATGCACTAAATAAATTTAAAAGTCAGGAAAAAGAACATGCTTTTGAAAGAGTGCTGACAAGTACATACAATTCAGATTTTGTGTAATTATGACATACAGGAGGAGCTGAGATGGCTCTTTAGATTTAAGATTATCACACAGACTAGTCACAGCGAGGTCTAGGTCATAGCTGATCCTTTTTTTTTTAACTGTTGATTAGTTGTCAGAATCTTTTCTGTGGTAAATCATTCTTAAAATGGTGAAAATGTCCCTTTCCCTTCTTTTAAATCTTGCAAGATTTTTCTAGATGTCTTGTTTTGTCTGGTCAACAGTCCCGCAATCCTTGGACATAATCAGTTTACTGTCACATAAGAAAGGGGGAAGCATCAGATTCTTCACTTTTGAGAAGCTAGAACCTGCAATTTATTGTGTTAAATGAGACTTCACAATAAACCAAGCAAACAAATCGACTCATGGAGCTCTTGCTGCCCGGCTAATCTCCAGCATCTCAAGGGTCATGCTGTAGTCACGCTGTTTTTGACTCATGATTTTAATTGATCACTAGCATTTTCTTGTTATTTACAGTATTTTTAGCAACTCAGATTTGTTTACAACCATGAATCTCTACTAAATGAACTTTCAAGTGATAAAAAACTCCATTATCATCTGTTGGAAAGTGCACAATCCATAATCATCTTTTAAACTTTTAAGTTAAATAAGTGTATTTTTTGACATTGGAGATCTAGGTTATTAGTAGTTGTGACAAAAAGACATCAAGCCCTCCCTTGGGGCTCTCTCCGGGCACCCGGTTCGGCTTTGATTCAGGAAAAAAAAGACCTTTGAAGATTATAAGAAACCCAAAACACAGGTGCTGTTCATTGCGTGTCTGTGCAATCATGCCACAACCCAGCTTTATAGACACACACGGGACACAAGAATGTGACATTTAACTAAGAACAGTGGTGCAAAGCCCAGTATCACGCTGAGTTTGTGTGTGTGTGTGTGTTTGTGTGTGTAAATGGAGGCAGGGGATATACACTGACAAAAAAGCCAAAACTTCTGCAGGCTTATCCAAATATTTATGTGCATATGGTGGTCTGTCACTCTTCATCAGTAGCATTTTACTCAAGAAAGCCCAGTTTTGTTCGCGTCGTTGAGTCATCACCATTAGCCCAGAGGGGTACTGCTTATTGCGTCTGTCTGTATTATGATAGCCTTTGGCATTTGTGTAAAGATGTGTCTTGGTCTCTTGCTCATACACACCATATGTATTTGATGGTATTTGCTGAATTTGTATTACTTGCAGCTACAACACATGCATGAAATTACACACCATGCCCTGTTACCCAGCTGACTGACAGCTTTTCTAAGTAGGTCATCTATGTAAATGCCAGCCTGTCAGTTTACATCAATGGCCGCTGAGCAAAGTCAGCATCCTGTGACCAAAATCAGATGGGCTTCATTCTGTGTCGCTAAATTTACACTCCAAAAGGACACATGGCACCACTGGCCAACAATATATAACCCAAACCTGGATTCTAATTAGATAACATCATCATTTTGTCAGTTGCTAGACTTTACGTTTTAAAGTGTGATTATTTAGTGTATCCATTCATGTGGAACCTCTAAACTGTTTCGAACCTTGAAGCTAATTTTTATACAAATGTATCAAATGACTAATGGTAATGTAGAGACGTCCTTTTTGAACAATCCACTGATTTCCGTCATCTGACTGTAGAGCAACATCCTGATCATCAGTTTGGTTTTATCCTCCACAACTTTACTGTTCAGCTCTTCGTTCTATAAATATTGTTTCAGAAAAAAAACACTGAACACATCGGCTCAGTACCAAATGACAAACTATAGCGGAGCCAGATTTATTTAGTTTTTCTCCAAGTTGGTGGAGACTTGATAGCTAACAAGGGTTTGATGTGGTTGAATTTTATTTTAATTTATTCGCCTCTGTTTATTAGTTTTATGTCTATTGTATCTGTGATTCAGCAAATCTGTGGTGTCGAGTTCAGCTTCATGAAGTCAGACAAGTCGGTATTGGTTTCAAACTTGTTACACTGTCACCCAATACCCCGAAAGTCATGCATTTTAGATTCAAGCAGTTTATTTTGGATGCAGCTAAAAACTGGCCTTGGGTGGATATTTTGATTTTCGTAATACACAAAATTCCCAGATTAATAGGTCCTTCCTAGGACCAAAGTTAGCAGAGATACAGTACTGGGTTATATAATGTTTCTGTTATTCTGCCGCTGTGTATATACATAAATATTAGAATCGCCTTTGAATAGTCTGCTGTTCAAGTGGCTTTAGATAGTGCCTATGACAAGCAGTGTCTGCTCAAAGTACAACTTCGCAAAGAAAGCATGTGTGGTAGCATGGATGCATTTGTTTGTTTAGGTGTACCTTCCTAATTCTTTTATTCCTAACTCCTAAATCCAAAGTATTTGCTTGTTCTTTTCAACATGCACCTTCTTCCTTTCCAGACTCTACAGGGCCGATGAGTACAGCCCACACCCACCCCCCTTTGATGGGCAGCATGGTGGGTCACCCATCAGTCATCAGCACCTCCAGGCCCTTACCGTCCCCCATGTCCACCTTGGGCTCACCAATGAACGGCCTGGCCTCTCCCTATCCAGTTATTACATCTTCCCTGGGCTCGCCCTCTGTATCGCTGCAGTCTACTCCCAACATGAACTTCGGACCACTCAGCAGTCCACAGGTGAGACATGTGGGGGTGTTTGGTCGTCAGAAGATAACAATGAATTGTTATTTCCCTAAATGGCTCGAGTATAAAGTTGCTTTTATGTATCCATGAAATTATCATGACAGGATTTTTTTTTTTTTTTGCAATTATATTTGAAATGTTTGTTCTTCTTTCACCATTCTCTGTCAAAGCGAACTCTTAAGGCAGGTAAGTAAAAAAAAAAAAAAAATGCACCACTCAGAACCCCATTTGGAAATACCAGAGAATGTGTTTTGAAGCAGAGTTTGTGTGTTTTAAGGTAGTGAAGAATGCAAATACTACTTGCTAGAACTGTTACTTTTGGCAAGGTGCACATGTATTAAATAACATGTTTTTCAGTGGTCATGTGCCTTTATTGCTTGGGATCTCCTCCAGCAGACAGGACTTTGAAGGTTAGCCATATCCAATGTGTTTGGCAGGCATAGCTTGGCTTTACTCTCACTCTTTTACCCTTCTGCTGACCTTTAAACTTTTCTCCCTAAAGGTCATCCATGAGTTCTGAATTACTACACTCATAGAAGTGGACATATAAGACACAGTATGACTATTAGCCCCTTAATGGATTCCTGAAAGACGGAGAAAGGGCAGCCTAATTTTTCCTGGTTTCTCCTTCTTCCTTTGCGGATATTTCTATTTATTTGTTTTACTTTTATGTGCTCATTTAGGCATATACTAATAATACCAAGGCTCTTTACGTCACAGGAGCTCTGTTGCACTTTTTAAGCTCAGTGATTTGACAGTCAGCCATACAAACAGAAACAAAGATGTTTGGATGCACATGGTGCTTTCAAGGCTAGATTCAGGACCGTGCTGTTGGGAATAGCAGGCGATGATATACATTTTATGATAGAGATTTTGGCTTTTTTGCTGCATGCCAAAAACAAAGCTGCTGGCAGGTTTTTTATCATGTAATGTATGTTTTTCATGGAGTGAAGATTACGAACATGACAGTGTTAGCAACATGGGGCAACATGAAATCATTATTTTAATTACAAGGAGAAATGATGTGTAAATTTGATTTATTTGGATGATTGTGACTGACTTTGTTTTACATCATCACATTTGCTTTGGAGTAGCTGATAACTGATTTTCTGATCAGTTAAATAATCAGCGATTTAATGAATTCATCAATCAGCAAAAATTTACTCCAAAAAAATCAATTTCATTTTACAGAAATCTTTACATATAGATTTAAAAAACAAACACGTGCATCACTCAGTAAACCTTGCATGTCTCATGCAGTATTTTCTTCATACCATGTGTTGAATAAAAAATGTATGAAGCATCAATAATCCATATGCAGTGCTCGTGGCCGTTTTCTACAGCATCCTGTTGTCTGTGTAAAGCTGCATGTTGTCTAAACGACAGTTTAAAAACACTTATTTTTTTAGATCATGCAAAATTAATTATGAAAACTCTATGCTACGCTGAATAGCTGCTCACTACAGACGCGCCAATAAGCGAGCACGCTGTTGCTGAAAGCTTATTTAGGGTGTGACCGCCTCCCTGCAGGCAGCCAGCATGCTGACATTAAACTGAATGACGGCAAAAAGAAACACTCTTGTGTGATGGTCTCTGCTGCAAATTCATGGATATAGAGTCCTAAATTCAGACTGCCATTGGAGAATATTGAGAGTGCACTTTGTAAATAAGTGATAGGATCTGTCAGAAGGATGTCCGATACTGTATATCATGCTGCATCATATAGTACAAGGTATATGTAGGCCAGGCTTGTTTTTTTCTGGTTGGAATCTGGAGATCAAGCAAATATGCTTTCCATGTGTCTCTCTGAGAGAGGATCGACAGGCTGGACGATGATAAGAAGAGAAAGAAGCAGATATGAAGAAATCAAAGGAGGCTTAACTTGTTGCTCTTTTTTTGGGAAACATATTATATTACACATTATTTCTAAATTGGCCATACTTTGTGGTTTGGAGTCTTGATGTACCATATTTGGGAGTTACTCGTATATCTCGTGGGGTTCCTTGGGGTCAGGTGCGAAACCCTACGCTGCAGTAAGAGATATAAATCATGTCAGTTGAAGTGTGCATTATTGTGCATCTACTTGGGATTAAAAGCTGCTGTAAGCACTGCTTATGATATAAAAAAAAAATGGCAGATAAAATACATTTGGCCTTCATTGGAGGTCTAACAGAAATGCCAACTGTCATCACAACGCATAAAATTCACCATGAGTTCCCTCTGCTGCTGAGTTTGAGAACTGCGCCTGCTCCACGTGACTCCCCCTTCCTGCGACTCTCCCTGTCAGCAAACATTAAAAAACCTGTATGACAGGCCTCAGCCCCTCCTACAGGCTGAGCATGTGATCATACCAAGACACTTTCACAATAAAGTGTGTGGGTGGGGGAACAAAAAAATATGAGTGAGCGGAAGACAAAATGAGAAAATAGGGGAAGGGAGAGAGTGTCATGAGACTACCACAAACTTTTCACTCTTACTTCCCCTCTGCTTCCTTCTCTGCTCTGTTCCGTTCAGCTCTGGCCACCTCAGCTTGAATTCTTTGTTCTCTCTTCTCTCTTCCTGTCATCTGCAGATGAACTCTATGAACAGTGTTAGCAGCTCAGAGGACATCAAGCCTCCGCCGGGCCTACAGAATCTGGGAAACATCAACTACCAATGTACGAGCCCGGGAGGGATGTCAAAGCACATCTGTGCCATTTGTGGGGACCGCTCCTCAGGTAATGTTAGCATGCAAGGACGGAGGAGAGGGATGGGCAAGCATATTTACACTCCCACTCACCACCACAACTCCCCCCACCCATCTGAGAACAGATAGCAGACAAAGACGAACTTGTTTGAAGTCGTTTGTTAAGTATTTTGTCAGGATTTGTGCCGTATGTTTCTGCAAATATCTTTTATCGGTGTGTTGTTACAAGTAGGTTGTCTATCATACAGAAAATAGTTAACACATTTCCAATCCTAATTCTAAAGATGTGCCCAGAAATTAGTCTACAAGCCAGTGCGACGCTTTATGCACTGTGGTGCAAGCTGAATAGTGGTCCTAGTCAATGTTGATCCTGTGGCTTTATTTTCCTCAGGAAAGCACTATGGTGTATACAGCTGTGAGGGATGTAAAGGTTTCTTCAAGAGGACCGTGCGCAAAGATCTCAGCTACACTTGTCGAGATAACAAGGAGTGCCTGATTGACAAGCGCCAGCGAAACCGCTGCCAATACTGCCGCTACCAGAAGTGCCTGGCCATGGGCATGAAAAGAGAAGGTGTGTATGGAGGGTTAGAAAAAGGTTGGTTCGAATTTTTAACAATATGTGACATTTTGCAGTTAAAATAAAATCACATGTGGTTTTGTCTTGTAGTAAAACTATCATTTTCAGGTAAATTCAGTTTTGTTTATTGAATGTTCTATATAGCGCCAAATTATGACAAGAGTCGCTTCAAGGCGCTTAATATTGTAAGATGAAGACGCTACAAGAATAGAGAAAATCCCAACATTCAGACGTTCCCCTGTGAGCAAGTACTCGGCAACAGTGGGAAGGGAAAAAACCTCATGGCAGAACCAGGCTCAGGGAGGCGCGGCTATCTGTCGCGACCGGTTGGAGGGGTTTTGAGTTATCTGCTAATATTACGGATTTTCTAGTCACCAATTCAGGATGTTTAAATGCTGTGTGGTTTTTTTGTGTCTGTGTGCAGCGGTGCAGGAGGAGAGGCAGCGTGGGAAAGAGCGGGGTGAGAATGAGGTAGAATCCACCAGCAGTTTCAATGAGGACATGCCTGTGGACAAGATCCTAGATGCTGAGTTGGCTGTAGAACCCAAAACAGAGACGTACAGCGACGGCAGCCCCGGGAACTCGGTAATTAATACAGACACTGGTCCATGTCTCTTTCACTGTTTGTATTATGAATCTGAGGCAGTTTTTTTGGGGAGAAACTAGATGCCAAGATGTGCTGTGCTATTAAGATATACTGATCTTATTATAAACATAAACACACAAGCTTGGCTAAATAGTTTTGAGTGTGAAGCTGGGACCGGATGGAATTGGGTCAGTTGAATATAAATAACACAAGCTGAGGAGTTTATGGGAATAAATCTAGGCTTTGCTCCAAAATTCTGACAAGCTACTTTGTGCAGTTGTCATAATCTCCTGGGTTAATCTGTTGAGATAATGTAGCCGAGCTGCCGAGTTGCTCTGTTCCAAAACTAACTCTTAAATCTGACAAGTTAGTAAACAAATTAAGTAAACACTGATTTGGCAATTTACCGGGTATGAGCTCAAGCACTTAAATGAATTTTAAAACCTAGAGGTTGGGTAACAGAGCCACAATTTAAAAGCTGTGCAGAACTTGGATTGAATTGTGCTTCAAGATATTTCTTCTTCTCTTCTTTGGTATGTAGAATTTAGGATTGTATTAAAACTACCGCAAGCAACGAGAGAAATTGTTGGTTTAAAAAGAGTTAAAAATAGCCACTGCTGCACCTGGTTACCAACGGTTGCTAGAAAAAGTTTAGATGTCACTAACAGTGCTTACAATCACATTAAATCGGTCTGGCACTTGTCCTACATGTTCTTCTCCAGACCAATGACCCCGTCACCAATATCTGCCAAGCAGCAGACAAGCAGCTTTTCACCTTGGTGGAGTGGGCGAAAAGGATCCCGCACTTCTCCGAGCTCCCCCTCGATGACCAGGTCATCTTACTACGAGCAGGTAGACACGCAAACACAAACCAGTGCATGCGGCAAGTTTATGCTCACACAAATATCAGACCACACACTCATACACAGCAGTTTCCTGCAAGGGTAAGCAGTCCTTTATCCTCCCTTCCCCCCCCCCCCCCCCCCCCTCCTCACTTTTTGTGTAGTATTTTCATTCAGCGTAGTTGCCGAGCCGATGTCAAGCAGTCTATTTAAGTCTTTTTTTTTTGTAACATCTAGTTTAATGGAGCAGTGAAACCAAAATAACTGGACCATTTGCATGTCCCAGCAGTGCAGTTTGCTGCCAGTGCTGACCTCTGCTGGGAGATTTAACACATGCCAGGACGATAAAGTGAAAAAGTCACAAAATGGATAATTAATTTTAAGCAAGCAGGGAAATCACAG
Organism: Haplochromis burtoni; assembly: GCF_018398535.1. Classification (NCBI taxonomy): domain Eukaryota; kingdom Metazoa; phylum Chordata; class Actinopteri; order Cichliformes; family Cichlidae; genus Haplochromis; species Haplochromis burtoni. The sequence continues at coordinate 95,985 of NW_024582403.1, forward strand.
AACATGTTGTGTGTATTTAATTTACACAAACTAAAGACAGGCTTTAAAGAGACGAGTGGATCGAGATGTCACTCGTTTTTCTTGTTCCTTTTTTGTGTCCAGGCTGGAACGAGCTACTAATTGCATCATTCTCGCATCGCTCGGTCACGGTAAAAGACGGTATCCTGCTGGCAACAGGTCTTCACGTCCACAGAAGCAGCGCCCACAGTGCTGGAGTTGGCTCCATCTTTGACAGGTAGGAAGGATTGAAAGATGAGACAAAAAGATAAAATAATGTGACATTTAGACTCCTTCATGATTAACCTCTTAATTCTGTATATTTTGTGGTTGGAGGCAACCCCCCCAACTGTAAATGTTACTAATGTCTTAACTGCATTCATTTCAGTGTGTTGTCATTTAAGCTAAGTACATATTTGCATAGAAATGCAAATTCTTTACTGAGAAATTATTCTAATTCTTGTACTGATTTAATTCAGTCCTATTTTTGTGACTCGTCATTGTTTCTTTCTTGATTTCCTGCAGAGTACTCACAGAGTTAGTATCTAAAATGAAAGATATGAAGATGGATAAGACGGAGCTCGGCTGCTTGCGAGCAATTGTCCTCTTCAATCCAGGTCAGTCTGGCCTCTTGAGACTGTTACATACCACCCAAAACAACATTTTCACCGACATTTCAGTTGTGTTATTTCACTGCTTATTTTAGTAACTGCAGAATCACTATACTGGATTCATGAAATTCATGTGAACATATTTGTCAAGTGCAATGTTGGTCATCATAATATTATGGCTAGTTGGAGAGATTTTACTGTGCACCCATGCGTTCCTAATGGCTCAGTCAGACTAGACTAAAAATAGGATAGTAATCTACTTTATATCAAGAAAAATTAGTGATTGCCTGGATTCTTTTTGCTGATTGTAAGTAGTTGCAGCAACCATTTTCAATTGCACAGGTGTCTTGGTAGAAGAAAACAACGTTGCTGAGCACCTGTGTCATATAAATCAGTCAATTAACCATCCTGCAGCAATTAGGTCATTATTTGTGGAGGAATTTCTGAATCTCTGTTTAAAATTTATGAGGTTCTGGCTGGACTCTAAATGTAATGATGCATTCAGTTTCCCTTGGAAGCAGGGCTGGGAGTGACATCACTCCCAAGTTGAGTGTGTTCCAGTAGTGAAGTCAGAAAAACAGGATTTATTTTGTTCCTTAGCAAGTAGAGCCATTCATACCACGATGGGGATACAAGGTGATGTTTGTTTGGGTTTGTTGTTGTTTTTTAACTGAAAAACACAACAGCAGCACATTTATGGTTCGAGCCTGCACGGTGTTCTGTATATGGCTTATTTAGTGAATCAAATATGTACAACAGTATTTTCACAGATTGAAAGTTGAGAACGCTGAAATTCAGACTTATAGCTTCAAATGGAATACACTGAATTTCTGTGTTGTTAGACAGCAACAGATTTATGATTGTTGCTCACAGTTAACAGCCATGTTATCACAAACAGACTGCAGAAAATTGACTCCATTCAGTCACAAACTAGCAGAATGACTTGTGTGTTTTGTTTTGGGTCTTTTTTCCAGATGCAAAAGGTTTGTCTAACCCAGCAGAGGTTGAGGGGCTGAGAGAAAAGGTCTATGCTTCATTGGAGTCGTATACAAAACAGAAGTACCCGGACCAGCCTGGCAGGTAGGAACTGTTCCATTACAACATCGATCATTTTTAAACACATTGCTGCACTGGATGTAAAGAATAATAAGGATGGCAGCTTGCATTATATTAGTACACAGCTCTTATGCAAGTAAAACACTTTTGCCTAACCACAACATTACATTTAAAAGGATGTAGGCTGATAACGCTATTTGTAACTGCAAATTGTTGTCATTGACTGTATTTTTTATTTGGGAGCTGATTGAGAGCAACAGGTATTAGAGGTAAAAGCACACACTGCAAACTTCCTGAAAAGTCAACACATCACAGCTGAGATGAAGAAAGAACACTTAAGAATATTTTGGTCACTATTGAGATCACAGTTATTATTATTATTACCCCATGAATATTTCACCTCACTGAAAAAACGTTTAATGGTGAAATTATGACATAAAGTGCACATGATTGAAGTGAAACTAACATGCCACAGCCCGGCAGTGAAAAAGATCACCACTGCAACATGTAATACTTTTTCTTGTTTGTTTTCATTAATCTAAATCATAAATCTCTGAGCAAAGAATTGATTTTTGAAAGGTAAATGTAACACTAGCTTGACTTTCTTTGAAATGGCTTACTGTGTACGGTATGTTGTCTCATGAAAAGTGAGATGTTTACAATATTAAAAAAAAAAATCTTGATATGCACTCACTATATTCTTTATTAGGAACATCTTGCTAGTCCTTTTGGGCCATATCGATATGATCGCTGCATGTCTATGATGGGATTCTCACGTTCCACCACATCCCAAAGGTGCTCTATTGGATTGAGATCCGGTGACTGTGGTGTTTTATCCTGCTGGAAAAAGCTATCGGAAAATGGGAACACTGTGATCAATAATGATATAGTCAGCACCAATGTTCAGATAAACAGTGATGTTTAAAGCGATGCTCAGTTGGAGCCCAAAATGTGCCAAGAAAATATCTCCCGCACACACACACTACCACCAACAGCAGCCTGAATTGTATACAGGGCAGAATGCATCCATGTTTTCATGGTGTTTGCACCAAATTCTGACCCTATTATTCTAATGTCACAGTAAAAATTGTGACTTATCAAATGAGACATTGTTTGTCCATTCCTCTGTGGTTCAATTTAGGTGGCGCTCTGTCCTTTAGCAGGTGACCCGGTGTGGTCTTGTTGCTGCTGTAGGCCATCTGCTTTAAAGTTTAATATGTTGTGCATTCAGAGATGCTCCCATGCATGTATTTTCTTTTTTGGACTATTCTCTGCAAACCGTATAGATGATTGTCACCTTTTGTCCTGAACTTCAGCAGGTCATCTTGATCATGTCTACATGCCTAAATGCAGAGTTGCTGCCATGTGATTGGCTGATTAGATATTTGCATTACAAAGCAGGTGAACAGGTGTATCAAACAAAGTGGCTAGTGAGTGTGTGTAAAATATGCCTTTTTTTTTTTTAATTTTTTTAAAACAACTTTGAACATGTGTGGAAGTGAGTTTTAAGCTCAGTTGTTCACGCCTCACTATTTGGCACGACTTTTTATTATTCTCAGGTTTGCCAAACTGCTGCTGCGCCTGCCTGCCCTGCGCTCCATCGGCCTCAAATGTTTGGAGCATCTGTTCTTCTTCAAGCTAATTGGGGACACGCCTATTGACACCTTTTTGATGGAGATGCTGGAGGCTCCGCATCAGATCACATGACACACGTCTTCCCCTTTCCCTTGTACATACTCCCGCATCATAAGCAATATGATGATGGAATTAAAAAGACTTGATTGAAATGTAAAACAGCTTATTTTGTACCCATTTAAAAAAAAATGCAATTAAAATGTTTAAAAAAAATGTGGTTGTGGGGATGGTGGAGTCAGAACACGATAAATTCCAATAAAGTTTGGAAGTTTGGAATTTTGTAAATAGCTAATTTCAGGTGTTTGTTTCAAAAGCCACCAAATGCAAAATTTGAAAAAAAAAATATCATATTTTATTCAAAGCGGAATTGTATAAAACAAAAACCATCCCTGCATTTCTTAAACGTGTCTGAGAATTCTTACAGAATAAAGTTATTTAAAAATGTACATGAAATATTTTGTGCATTGTGTTAATGCCTTATCACATTTTCTTTTATTAGCTGTGTTTGGTATCAAATATAAAGTGAACCTGCTATTTTCACCCCTCGTCCACCAGATGGCGTCCACAGAGTGCCATCAAGACGAGAGACGCTGCCTCACAGCATATTTTAGAGCTGTTTGCACGGATTCCTGTATCCTCCTCGTGGCTACGGTCTGTCAGAGTTACATGACTCGTCAGGGCCTCTGCAGGCTTCAGCATCACGAACTGCCAGGACCTCATCACAAAGACCTTTGATTTCATTAAGACTTGTTGGTGAAGATAATCCACGAAGAAATAGGAATCTACAGAGAACAAAAAAGAAAATAAATCTACGTCGGAATATGTGCCTATACTGGAATATGTGCTTATGCTGGAATGAGTCAGTATGTTGGCTGATATAACAAAATCCGCACGGGTTTGCAGTTGTCCGCAATAGTTGCAACTGGAGCTAGAATATAAAATAGCATACAGCCATATCTTGCTCACATGTTTCAATAGGAAAAATAGATGTTGTTATTTTGTAAACATCATTGGAATCTCTATGATCCCATTTACTGCCAAGACTGGGCTAAAGTGAAACTTTGTGAAGCCACTAATTCGCAGAAAAACCAAACTGATCATTTAAAGCTTTGGGGGGAAAAAAATCATCACTTAAGTGTGTGACCTTTTAACCTGCAGTTTACTGTGTTATCAAATCACAATTTGAATACTACTGGCATTGAGGCTTGTCGAGAGAGACACACAAGCGTGGGGGAGAGAGCGAGTGACCGAGGGAGGAGAGAGAGTGCCTGGCAGAGAAAGAGAGAGAGAGAGAGAGAGAAAGAGGTAACCTGCACCTGCACATGGAGGAAGTCTTACTCTGTTTCGCGCTCGCTCTCTCTCACTCTCTTTCCCGTTCACCCCTAATAGGATAATTGATAGACAGCCCAAATAGTCAATAACTGTGGACTCAGCGAGGTCGCTGGAAGCACTAAGCAGAAACTTTGATGCGCTGCTCTCTGCTCCGAGGAGCAAGTTGCAGGGGAACTTTGAGTGGCGGAGATGCTCTGAGCAGGACTGGGAGTTCATAACCAAAATCCTTCGCTGCTGACCGGAAACTCGCATTTTACAGGTATGCCACTCTTCTTAGAAAACTCTTAAGAAGAAAATCTTAGAAAAATGTTTTCCTTAAATTAAACCTTGGTGAAAATATATTTCGCAGCTTCTTCAGGGAACAGCAATGGTGGATATACCGGATACATCCTTAGGTAAGTAAACATGTATTTTATCAATATATTGAGATTAGATTCGTTTATTTTAAGCAACTTCATTTATGTTTTTTTATCAGCTCAACAGAATTACTCAGTTGCTAGAATTTAACAATTTGAAATTTTAAAAAGTGCTAACTTTAAAATAATTGTTCAAATGTATATCGCTCTTATAAAACACACGCACACATTTCCTCTGATTATAAAAGTGGAAAAGTTTGGTTAATTTGCCAACCTTCGTTCAGCCACTTGGTTACGCAAACAACAAAATTTGCCAGTTTTCATTTCTTCAGTTTTATCCTTCTCGCTGAACCAAAATATTTACCAATTAAAGGATTTCCGTGCATTGCAGATGTGAATCGGAGGGCAGTGTGTGCCGGATGCCATCGGTTGATCAGAGACAGATTCCTGCTCAGAGTCACTGACGGCCTCTGGCATGAGGACTGCGTGCGGTGCGCAGCGTGCGGGGACGCGCTCACGAACTCCTGCTTTCTGCGGGACCGCAAACTTTACTGCAAACGGGACTATGCTGAGTGAGTTATTATTTATAACTGTTTGGTTCATAGGTGGCGTAAGTAGTAGTTCCTTTTTCACGGGAAATCACCAATTTCAACTTTAACCAAGACGTGACAAAATAAAATTTGCAACTTGGGCACATATAATGCAACACACGCAGGCATGTTAAGAAAAAACTACCTAATATTTCTCATACAGTAAAAAAAAAAAAAGAAAAAAAATATTAAACGACTCTAACCATTAAAATGTTTGAATAAGTGTTTTAACACAACACTAAACTAATAAAGTTCTAAATAAGGTAGTAGTCGTTTTATGCAGCCTCCTGCAAAAATATAATCATGATATAGAAAAATATATATGACCTTTTCTGCCATTAAAAAAAACAACTATTTTATTTGACTTCAGTTTTGATCATTTTATTCTGAGGGCCAAACCTGATGGTGTATCATTGAGGTCATTTTTGCAACAGTACAGCTTTGTCCAGACTTGACCTTGACTAAGAAAGAGTGTGTGGTGTGTGTGGGGTGTGTGTGTGTGTGTTGGTGTGTGTGAAAAGAATAACTTCTCAAATAAGGCCAACATAAATATTTCTAATCCTTCTTAGTGTTGTATTGGGTAGACATGGATGCATTTTGTCTGCAGTTGTGTTTAAATGTGTGTATATGCCGTAATATGACTTCCAGTAAACTTGGCACAGTGCACTGAGAGAACAAGGTGACTGTAGGAGGAAGGGGTGGCAAGGGAGCTGGAATGTAAGAAAACTATTGTGTTGCGTTTGTCCGTACATGCACATGCACACACACAATAATGTGGTCACACCTTCATGCACAACCAGGGGTAAGGCTCAACTGACACATTGTCAAAATGTGTTAAAATTTTGAGGCCCACTGACGTGGCAACTGCAAGCTGGGGACAACATATGGTCCCCCACCCATCCACACACACAAAAAATAAATAAATTTAAAAAAAAAATCACCTACTGCTCATGCCCTCCTACCTCATTCACCAGCTCATCCCCCCTCAGCTTCCAAATACACTCTGCACACCCTAAAAGGCAACAACTCACATTATTTTTGAACAATTTGGTAATGGCTGTTCTGCCAAGCACACAGGGAAGCAAGGAAATGTTTCAACACACTCATGTTGGAGACATATACCTTTAAAGGAGACGGAGTGTTTTAGAAAAATATTTAGATTTAATTTCTGTAAAACAAAACAAAAAAATTAATGTACTTAGTGTCTTCAGTGGAGATAATAACACTTGGTGAAAACACGTAGTAAAGACTTGTACTGAGAGGTAATTAGGAGTGCACAGCCATATGTCAGAAGGTCTGGTGCATCCCTACAAGAGGGGCGGTGAGGATGGTGTGAACTTATTTTGGGGGACAGTGCGCTCCATGAGCCCTGGCGTTATGCGCCGTGGCATCTGGAAAGCTCTTCACACAGCAGCCCCTGTGTTGAGCAATGGGACAACGCCCAGCCGACCGTGAGTTATCTGACCTGATCAATTAGCAGGAGGCCTGGTGCCAAAGCTCCACCTCTGAGTCCACCCGTCATCCTTCCACCCCTGCTGTCCTGTCTGGAGTTACGACACCCAATAACACATGAGCACTACTTTTGACCACAATGAGGGTTTTAAAACTGTGCCAGTTTTTTTTTCTTCTCACCAACAAACTATGTCCTGCTCCCCCGTTCGGCTGATGCAAAACAAGTGTGATTATTCCATACTGTGACAACATTTGTCTTTTACCACATGCTGCATCGTCTGACTGAATCTTGCTTTGTTTTTACCTTTGTTTCATCAGTGCCGGCCATACCATGAAGCCTGGCCCATTCATGTGGTTTGTAAGACAATAATGCTAATATTTGCCAGTACCAGAGGACTGTACAGATTTCAATTTTATATATATTTATGCATCTAAAATGTTTCTTTTTAATAACAAATAGGAACATGAGGATATAATATATGTGCCACAAAGGAATAATAACATTAAAAAAGGGTTGAAAATTAAAAAAAAATAACTTAATTAAAGTAGTTTATCTCTTTTTGGATGATCTAATGTGTGTGATATAACAAACAAGATGCATAAAAACATTTTTGTTTTAACAGAACTTTACTGATTTTCATTGTCTGTCCCAGTTACTGGGGCAGACAAGACTAACTTAAACATATTTAAACTCATTCAGTATCTGAGAAAGTAATCACAACAAAAATAAATAAATTCAATGTGTTTTCATATCATAATACTTTCTGATAGTCATTTTTTCCTCTTTAATTTAATTTTTGATTATATCAAAACATTTTGAATTAAATTTTTTATAAAGACCAGCTGAGCAGAGGGGTTTTTGCACCTCAAGCGTGGGGGGGGGGATCCATCTGTTTTTCTTCCTCTTATCCAACCCGAGGGTTGCATTGAAAAAACACAGTATTTAAGCGTTAATTATAAAGTCATCGGCAGTATGTGTGGTATTAGCTTGCAGTCATTTCCCCACATTTTAAAGAAGCCGCTGAAGCTTTTCTAACTGTAATCATTAATTTACAATAATCTGATTCTTTTAGACGACTGAATGCAGTTGTTTTTAATAATGCTTGTTTTATTCCATAGTTTATACATTGGCTGTCTGACCTGTAGTGACTCCAGTTTTCTGAAGCCGAATGCAGAATCCTGTCTGACAGCGTGTCTTCAGCTTGGTTTAGGTTAACTAAACGGTTCAGCGGGCAGGTGGACCGGACAGCAGATTGGTCGTCAGATCTTCGGTGTGACTCGCTGTGCACTTGACCTGACGATCTGTATCTGATACATAGCTCCCGCTGGTGTGTGCGTTCAGCAATGGATCTAAGTTAACCTGATCCAGAAACAAGATCTGTCTCTCTGCTTGTCCACTAGACCAGCAGTCTGTTTGCCTGACTGCCAAAGGTCAGCACTGAAGTCAGAGCAAGAACAATGAAAGAGGAGGGCTTGAGGAAAACTGTGAGTTTGTCTGTGTACATTTCTGCTAAACACTCATCTTTTTATACAGTGCTTCCGCATTAGGAGTGCCTCACCCAGACCATGTCAGTGTGGAGGAGTGCAAAATTTTGCTGACTTACTCCTCTGTAATGATCTTGTCACTAATTGCCATGTCTAAATCCAGCGTGACTGAGTGTTCCCGCTCTCCTGGCCGAGCCTCTGGGCCAATCATGTCAGCGGAAACTCTGAAATATTAAACACCTTGAGCCACTCCATAAGTATTGGAGGTACTCTTACCTTTGCATTAACGACGCTTAAGAGTACTGGGGATAATTAGACGAACTGGATAAGGCGTATAATGGAAAAGCGCTTCTCGAAACACGAATGATCTCAAAACATTAATGCCCATAGTTTCTTCTTCACTGGCATTAGCATCATACTGAGATGTCAAATCAAATGCTTTGCGGTATCTCAGAGACCCAGAAACATTCAGGGTATTTCCTCTGCCACACTTCCTTTGAAATATTTGATTGATGCATCTTGTGTTGCCACAGGAATGCACATTCCACAGACGGTATGTTGACCATATTAAAGCACATACCATTGAAGCTGTGGGGCAGACAACTCAGATGGGTCAAGCAGACCGACCCTCCTGAGCTTCTGGGAAGGGGCTCTTATCATCGCCATAGTGACCCCAGAGCAACAGTAAGAGGTCTTAGCAATGTCTGGCTTTAGGACGTACGAGCTCCGGAGCCTTTGACAGGGATATGTCAACATGGCTGTTAGTTTTATTTTCAACTTAAAAATTTATTTGCTTGGAAATATTGTTCTCATTCGGAATTTGAAATATATCCAAGAATTAATTAATTTGCTTAAGTTTGGGTGTATTTTTTTTTCTAGGTAGTGTAAAAATTTGCAGTATCTTTGTACTATTAAGTAGAAAGTCAATAAAAACAACATTACACAATTTATTCAAATTAACTTATTAAAGTAAATAAAATAGATTCGATGTGATTAGGACATACAGAATAATAATTGTGGTTATTAATGTGTCCATGCACAGTGTTAGAATAACCTCCAATGCTCCTATTTTCTGATGGTTTCACAGTATCAAGAAAAAGACTTTTCTCATGAGGCACATGGAGTATTTTTATTTGGAAACAAAAAAGGGGAAAAGCTGTCACTTTCTCATGCCTCTGTGCTGACTGCTCTGGTGACCTAGTCAAGTCTGGAGACAAACGCCAGCTCCAGAATGATGACGCATCATCCTGCGTGACAGACCCAAAATGCGGAGGTGCCAGCCAGCGGACAATGGTCCTGCTGCTTGAGGGCTGGCTCTGTCTTTGTCTACTTCTGGTTAAGCAGACTTACGGATAATTCCACGGATAATTCCTGGGACCAGTGGCTCAGTCTCTCCCACCAGGAGATCTGATTCCACCCCTCTGCCTGGAGCCATGGCCTGCCGAGAGCCTTTCTCCTGCCTCCCCAGGAGCGCAGCCTCGGACACGGCAGTCGGAGCCACGGCAACAGTCTCTGAGGCTAAGCTCACCAGTACTGGTTGCCAGGCGCTAAGATACACACCCGACATACTAAGGGTATGTGTCTGAGTGGTCCGGGCAGGAGGGGGGGAAAGGCGAGAGAAGTCAGGCTGGCGGTTGTTTTGAGTGACAGCTCGACTCAGCAACATTCTCAAAGTCTACCCAGCATTTTTTGGTTTTCTCATAGAGTCCCATCTTACTGATGTGTGAGGGGGTCCTCAAGTGTCTAAAGAAAACAAAATCCCTATTCTCTGTTATTTACTCAGCTCTCACACTTTCTCTCTCTGTGCGCTTGCTTTCCTCCACTGTTCAGTCTGTTTGCAGTGCGTTGTGCAGGGTGCACAGAAGCCATCTCTCCCGCAGAGCTGGTGATGCGTGCGGGGGCCGCTGTGTTCCACCTGCGCTGTTTCACCTGCAGCGTTTGTTCCTGCCGCCTGCAGACAGGAGATCGCTGCGTCCTCAGGGAGGGACAGCTACTATGTGCCAGAGAGGGCTACCACCAATGTCTGGCCAGTCCTAGCTCTTCTGAAACAGGTACAGAAATTGCATGCTTTCATGCTGCTCTTTGATTTGTAATAAATTCACAATCCATTTTGATGATTAAATCCCACTTTAAGAATTCAAACTCTGTCCAGCATTGGGTAAAATAAGCACATTTTAGTTTGAGTAACTAACTGTAACAGTGCAATAAAAACATTGCCAAAATAATGATTCAAGTGAAGTGGTAAAATACCAGTTCAAGTTGGGACATAAAAATAATCCTGGGAGACACAGAAAAGCCCAAAACTCAGCCCGACATCAGCCAGGTTGATGTAAAGTATCTGCATTTTAAACAAAAACTAAAATTCTTATAAAAAAATATTTAAACATTGGCAGGCATGAATTTTCCTGTTTTTATGTGAATATTTTCAATCATATCTATGCCTGTCCTCTAGGTAAAAGTAATGATGAAGATGAAGAAGTTGAGGAGGAATCTGGAAGGATTGCAGGCAGAAAAGTTAAATCAGACGATGTGGAGAGCAAACGCCCCAAAAGACCTCGCACTATTCTGACCACTCAGCAAAGACGCACCTTTAAAGCATCCTTTGAGGTCTCCTCCAAGCCTTGTCGAAAGGTAAAGAAAAAAAATATCTTCTGTTACTTTGCATTCAAGTTAAAACTATGAATCTATTTCACATGAGGACCTAACATAGACTAGTGTTAGAAATTTTCATACAGCACTGTCTCATCTTTACACTTATTTTATTCATTGTTTAAGACAAGGTGCAAGGGCTAAGCCTTTTACTAGCTTGTACAATCCAGAGACCCTTTTACCTCATATTGTGAAAGAAAGCCATTGTACCATGTGTCACCTTGACAGAATGAACAAAAAAAAGGAGAAAACTTCATTCAAAAATATGTGACATGGTTTCATGTATCTTCTGTACATTATTATCACCGTACTGCGGGTGGGTAGTTGGGCAGTTTTGTTATAAGTGACATTGCTAAATTCCTCATGAACGGACTTTAAAAGTACCAAAGTAAAGATTTTTGAAAACATAGCAGTTATTTTCACAAAACAAATAAGCATCATGAGTGTTTCTTTAAACAAATTTGTGCTAAATTTGTGATGTGACGCAGATTTTTATTATCCTTCAAATGACCTCCTCATTCTTTTTTTTTTACCCTCGCATTCTGTCTTTGTGTTGCCCTCCTGAATCTTAATCCAAGGTAAGAGAGACCTTGGCAGCTGAGACTGGTCTGAGTGTCCGGGTGGTGCAGGTCTGGTTCCAGAACCAAAGAGCCAAAGTAATTCAAAGTACACACACGCGCACGCACACACACACACACACACTCATGCACTGCTAATAAAAGCCTTCTTTCTGCACTGTATTCGTAAGCCAGAGTGGAAATCAGCCTGGTTATCTGTTCATACAGGAAACTGATGACATCTCATGGAGAGATCACTGTAGATTAAACCCAATATTTCCTCACAATTTGGGCTCATGTGTGGCTGCCCTCTACTTCATTCTTGATACTTTACAACTGAGTGAACACAAGCATACTCCTGGGTGGTAGATGGACTGTGGAGTGGGAGGACAGTTTTTTACAGTAGACTTGAGGATTTGACTGCACTGAGGCATTAAAGAGCTTTAATGTCTCTCGATGCATGTTTTTAGATGAAGAAACTGGCCAGGAGACAACAGCAGCAGGAGCAGCAACAGACTCAGGAGCAGTGTGAACACCCATCGCATCACACAGGTATTATTCATAATTGCTTTTGTTCTCGCTGTAAGAAAATGTACCGTTTTCTCTATTTATTTATCAGTTTCTAATAGGTAATGGGCAATACCTTGACTAAAGATTTTATTCAGCCTTTAAGTTATACAAAGTTCAAATTCAATTTATATAAAGCTTAGCTTTTTTTTTTTTTTTTTTTTTTTTTTTTTTTTTTTTTTTTTTTTTTTTTTTTTTTTTTTTTTTTTTTTTTTTTTTTTTTTTTTTTTTAAATACGGGACAGACTGGGGAAAAGAAAGAGGGAAAGAAAAACAGCGGGGATGAGGGACGGGGATAAAGGGCAAAAAACAACAAAATAAGCAGACAAAAAATACATCTATCAATCATCTGGATCACCTGTTGAGAAAGGGAAAAAAAAGAAAACAAGCAGAAGAAAAAAGAGCAACATAATAAACAACATCACGATGATCTATGTGAATATAACTGTAAATACTAAATATTAAACATTATTGTGCAGCACGTAAGATCAACAGAACACAGTGTGCTTTGAGGTAGGAGCCAAAAAGGGTGTAGTTTGTGTGTGTGAGCACCCGTGTGTACACCTGTGAGCATGAGCGCGCTTGTATTTAAAAGGTTCCTTCATGTAATGATCTGCTAGAGGGTGTGGGGGGGCCACAGCCCCGTCCTCCAGGGCATGAAGCAGGTATGGAGGAGATCAAAACTCCAGACATCCAGAGGCCCCCAGAACACAAGAGACCAAGGAAGACCAACAGAGGGGCAGCCGCGCCACTGTCCCAGAAAGAGCTGAGGAGAGTCCCAGATGAGGGCTCACTCAGCAGCCGCGGAGCAGAAGCCAGGGGGGGTTGCAGTGACGTGCCCGTGAGCTCCGCCGGCAGCCAGCTGCGCCAGAGTGACCGAGCCCCAGGCCGAGAGGCCGAGGGCACCCCACCCCCGAAGTGGCCCGAGCGAGCCCCAGGCTCCAGGCCCCGACAAGCAGCCACCAAGGAGTGAGCCGGTGGGTACCCGGACGCCCATCCACAGACACAAAGAACCACCAACGCACCGATGTCTGATGTCAGGCCCTCCAAACCTTGGAGGGCATGAGATGTCCCCAGAGAGGTGGAGTCTGATACCCAACCTGACATATAGACACAGACATACAGGCACACACAGATGCTCTCATATGCAATTACTCAACACTCACCCAATGTGGAGACAGACATAAAGAGACGCTGTACACACGATCACACTCCCCAAGCGTACTCTACGAACCGGGTCTAGGTACCCTTGCCCCTGGAGGGGGAAACTGCACCAAGACCCAGGTAGTGTTTCCCTTTTCCCTGCAGTGGAGAGAAGCAGACTGCCCCGGCTCGGCAGCAGCAGGGAGGCCCCACATTCCAGACCCCAATCGGACGGCCAACTTCTCCTCCCAGCCCCCCTGCTCCAGCAGGCCGCAGAGAACGGGGGTGTGAGAAGACTCCAAAGTTTAGAGCTAAAGTTTAGCTTTTAATTGTTTTGAAGGGGTTTCTGGAGTTAAAACAGGCTAAAATCATTAACAGAGAACTCTGTTACTTTAACTACATTAACTCATAAACACACAGCTCTGTGATCTCCTTTGGTTTCCTATGCTTCATAGCGCCCTCCAGTGGCAGTGTGACCTCTGAGATGAAGCACCTCGGGTCCTCTTATGTCCATATTGAACTGCAGCAGCAGCAGATGGGAATGACCACACTGGAACAGCAGGACTGGGACATGGACCCCTTCAGACAGGGCCTGACCCCGCCTCAGATGCCAGGGGATCACATGCATCCTTATGGTAAAAGATCTCAACGCAGTCAAATCCTCAGCTTATTTTAAGCCTTTTGTAAAACAAACATGAAATAAACATAATTTTAAAAGTAAAAAAATGTACTTTTGATATTGCTGGTATTAGTTTAAACTTCAAATAATAATTTATATCTTTTTAAGGTTTCAAGAGCCTGTATGGCGATGTGGACAGAGACCCGCTGTGTCATATGGCTGACGGCGACTGCCTCTCTCTTGGCGACTCCTCGCCACTCACTCCTATTGACCGCCTCTACTCCATGCAGGACTCATACTTCACCTCGTGAGGGTGGCTATCAGATTCAGACAGACTGAATTTATCTCAGAAATGTGGTAATTTGGTACGTGGACGTAAAATGTTAGAAGGGGACAGGGGTACACTCACAGTGATACCATGCAATACTATACCATGTTCACCTCTATACAAACCCAATTACACTCCTGCCTCTTATGCTTTAAAATCTCTTCGGAGTCTCCTGTACGTGCATGACACTGAACTCTCATTATGTTTGAATGCTAGATTATGAGAGCGTAACTGCATCTACTCATGTAAATAGTTGACTGGGTGTGTATTTGTATTTATTCTCCAAATGTGTGTGTATGCTGTTCATCTCGATCGAATTAACAATAATCAGAAAATAATAAACATGAAACGGTGATTGTTCACTATGGTGTTGCTACAAACCACGGGGTGATTTGTCCATATGAAAATGGGATATTCATGCTGAGGGTTAGAGGCAGGTCAGTCCATCCTCAGTGCTTATCAGTCCGATCTAGGTGACGGGTCAGTGAGACATCTTCTCCTGGCTGTTGAATGGATCGTCAGATTGTAAAATGCTGGGCTATGACAGCCGTATGGGTCAGTGGCAGGTAAGCATCACATCCACGCCGCCATCATCAACGCTCACATTGTGCTTTTCTTGGTCAAAGCCCTTTGCTGCATTTTTCTGCCTTTTCCTTCCTTCAGTCAAAGAGGATGGGAGGAGGGGGAGGTGGGGGACCACCCAGGCGCTGTGCCCAGCTGGAATGCACCAATCATGGGAAGGGAGGTTGCGAAAACCCACGGAGGGGGCTTCAGACAACGGAGTGGCTGAAAGCTGTGTCAGGGGAGAATGCCCAGGGTGACACGGAGATATGAAGCCCTACTGTATGGAGTGCCTCCTTGCCCCAGCCGTGAACCCTCTCCTGGACCCATCTCATATTTCCCACTATGAAATCAGACCTTGCAAAGCAGAGAGCTCAAGTCAATGGTCAGGAACAATCTAACTGTCTGTCACCATAGTACACTACTGCCAACCAGAGCTAAAGAAGCAAGCAGCAGAGTATACCTACAGTACGTCTGTGTTTCGCAGTCCCTCAGTATCTGTTTCTGTATCTGCTCTGAGCGTCTGCTGGCATGTGCATGTGTTCATTCTCATGTGTTAGATGGAACAACACTCTTTGTTGTAGGGCCTAACATAACATAATGTATTCCTTGTATCTATAGGTGAATGAAAAGAGGGGGGAAAAAAGGCTTAAATATCGGGGAAGAAAGCCAAGGTGGTCACCTGGGGGAGCCTTTTACCTTCTTGTCTGTGTGCAGTTGGCATACGTAGCAGGTGAGAAGACCAAAAAAAAAGTTCACACTGTGATCATACGGTCACAGCGGGTAGCAATAACCTCATTATTATTCCGATGGTAGCCAAACAGTTTCCTGTCAACAGTGCGGTTATTTATTGCACACTCCATGCCAACCACAGGCCACAAACCCTCTGTCTTTTAACTGCTATAATTGGCTTCATGCTGTTGCAGTGCCAAGACAGATGCACACGCTTTGCTGAACGTACTCCAAAGGATGCTTGCAGATTATAAATAAAGTCTGTTTGCACACATAGACCAGCAAGGTTTAATGCAGTAGATACAGTCATACCATGGAAATGTATCATTTCAGCCACTGGACTTACATATTCACAAATATGACACACATTTCAATAATCAGTGTAATGGGTGGGGGTAGTCATTGTGGGATCAGTGCCCAGTTTGACACTGAGTTGAT
This sequence comes from Haplochromis burtoni, assembly GCF_018398535.1. NCBI lineage: Eukaryota > Metazoa > Chordata > Actinopteri > Cichliformes > Cichlidae > Haplochromis > Haplochromis burtoni. Next base: position 112,092 of record NW_024582403.1, read on the forward strand.
CACCTCCTCACCATATCCTATGATGGGAGCTTTCTGGTCACCAAATGTGCTAAATTGACAGTTAACGGCATTTCGGCAAGCCTAGAGATTTCTGGGAACATTCCCAATTGACCCCACAGCATTCAAATGGCAAATGTGTAAAATATGAATTTCTGATGACGACCTGACAGGACAGGGTTATTCCAGATTGTACCACATGATACTGGACATAGCTGAAAGAATGCCAGCAGTAAAATGGGACTGAATGAGTCAGGGAAGAGTAAACATAAAACAATGAAAAAGCAAATGAAACAACAGTTTTCTGAGATTTTTTTAAATTTTATTGACTTTTGGAAATTTTCAGGGAGGACCTATTGCAACAGCTGTAGACATACTTTATGTATCGTGGATGAAGTCTGTCATATGAATTGCTATTGCTTAAGCGAGAGCAAGTAGATGCAGTAACTACCAAGCTTCTTAGAATAATAATAATAACAAGCAAAAAGTAAAATCACATCTCAAAAAAAGAACAAGAGGTCAAAACTCAAACGCTGGATTCTCTCTTTCACCCCATGTCGGGACATCAGAAGTGATCATATTTCCTACAAAGATGAAAAGATGGGATTAGAAGTGTGCTCACCCTGCTACACCACACTGTATGTGTAAATGTGCATCACTACAGTAAGTTTCACCTGTTTTCTTAAATTGTTTCATGATCAACACAGTCAGAAGTATCACAACAGCAATTCCCGCCCCTGCGCCAGTGTACAGCAACATGGCAGACCCTATCGACATACCTGGCGTGGGATCACATAAAGATTTTAATGAAGCTTTAGGGAACTGTTCTCAGTGTATACTTCATGGCCAGCAGAAGTCATTGTTTTATAGTGTATGTTGATATTAGTTTGGGTTTTGCCTGTATCACACCACACAGTGTGCAAGAGAAGACTCCTATCTTAGAAAATGGTGTCATTTATAAATTACGGGGGAAATAACATTTTAAACTACAGAGAATAATTTACCTGTGCAGCTGGGCAGGCTGTCATTCCAGATCCCAGTGGCAGAGCAAAGCATCACTGCTGTGCCATTGAGGGTGAATCCATCTTTACAGCTGAAAACGCATTCAGAGCTAAAGCTGAAATTCCCCAGAGGATGAGAGCAATTCATAGACAGGTCTGAGGAGAAGGCACGGATGGCCTTACACTGCACAGCTAAAAAGGACAGCAACTACAATTACATAAGATCAATGAATATGTAATAACATTCAAAGTATTGCTATGCACTTACGTCGACAGGTGGGTGGATCCTGATTCCAGTGGCCGGAGGTGTTGCACATCATAGAAGATCTTCCTTTCAGCCAGAAACCTTTATTACATTTAAAGTCACACTGTGAGCCATAACTGAAAGGAGAGTTCAGATGGCTGCAGTTCATCCTCCCATGCTGTGGTGATTTGGCCAGCAGGGGGCATTGGCGTGCTGTGGATAACATAAAAACAGTATAGGCTCAGTACAGCTTCACTTTTGACTTTCCGGGTGGTGTAGAGTTTGGAACTATTTAATGTATGGACACAGATTAAGAAGGACTTTATGTGGATGGCAACCGTATCATGTTTTGGTTTATTACCCTGACAGCCTGGTATTTCTGTGCTCCATGTGCCCGCAGAGGTGCATTCAGTGTCAGGAATCCCAGTTAGCAGAAAGCCGTCCTCACAGGTTGATGTGCACCTAGAGCCAAAACTGAACTCGCCATGAGAATGAGAGCAGTCTAAAGTCCCATGAGAAGGAGGAGTGAGAATAGGACACCTTTCAGCTATAAAGGAAAAAAACTCACAGCACATAGAGAGGAACAGAGCAGATTATTAGCTTTTTTTAAGAAAAAAGTGTAGCTGTGCAATTTAAATTATGGAAAAAGGAGTTTATCGGTCTGTTTCTGATACACTGGATATTGATACAAAGAGTGTTTTTACCTAAGCAATGGGGAACAGCTCTGTTCCACATGCCCATGGAGGTGCACTCTGTGATAGCTGTACCATTTAGCACAAAACCTTCTGCACATGTTGATGTGCACACAGAAGCAAAACTGTACTCTCTGTGGGGATTAGAGCAGACTAAGGACCCATGAGAGGGTGAGTTCAGAGTGGGACAC
>NW_024582403.1:115842-124338 GCF_018398535.1 Haplochromis burtoni
AAGGTGGAATGTCTGTACTCCACATGCCCATGGAGGTGCACTCAGTGCTGGACGTCCCATTCAGCAGAAAGCCCTCATCACATGTTGATGTGCACCGAGAACCAAAACTGAAGGAACCATTTGGGTCAGAACATGATATGGAGCCATGAGAAGGAGAACTAATTGGAGTACATTTCTTAGCTTAAAGAAAGACAGACATAAGAAGAGGCAGCTTCTTAACCTGTGGTTCACATTCAAAACAGTAAAAAAAAAGTTTTTAAATTATATAGTATATATATCAGCATTTAGTCATACCCAGGCAAACAGGAAGTGCATGACTCCAGTTACCCTGTGAAGAACATTTTGTCACATTTGTACCAATTAGATCAAATCCTTCTTCACACTGAACAGTGCATATTGAGGTGTAGCTGTGCTTGTTTATAGGGTCATGGCATTGCAGATAGGCATGAGGTGGAGCCTGAAGACTGTTGCACTGTACCACTAGAAAAGAGGAAACACTGTTCTTTCAACATCACAGTATGCAATTTTTATTTCTATCCAGAAAGCGTGTGCTGCTTTGTGGTACAGCAGAGTAGTTTGCGACACACCTGTACATGTAGGTGTAGGCTTGCTCCATTGTCCCAAGGTCAGACAGCTGAGTACCTTGTCCCCAGTTAAATAGTAACCCTCCTTGCAGGTGAAGTTACACCATGAGCCATAAGAGAAAGGCTCCACGGGGTCAACGCAGGTCATGTGGCCCATAGCAGGGGAGAAAACTGGGGAGCATTTTCTCACTGTGGTGAGACACAGATATCACTCAGAGTTCACATAATGCAGATCAGTGCTCTTATATAAAATGTCAGTTTGAACAACTGTATGTTATGACTGCGCTTTCACAAACATAGCTTAATCATCATGCTGAGATCATTTACGGTCAAAGAAAAAACAAAAAAACAGTTTACCGACCCATGAAAAAAAATCAGTGTTGTTTGTCCAGCACGGACTTAAATGAGTGTGAAGTGGAGTGATGACAGGCGTGACCTAAAGCTAATCTGCTGCACAGTCCAGACAGGATGTGAAAGTGGACTGAGTGCAGTTATGCAGTAGTGTATCTCGAAAGTAAATCTGTAAAAAGGGTTCAAGTATTACACAAGTTCTGTGAAAAGTAAGTGACACTCAAATACACACACAGACACACAAAATGAAAGCCATAATCAGTTTAACTAAAAGTAAAAATGAGTAAACTAATTAACCACCATACAGAATGATTTAAATTCAAAGGCAATGACAAGTTTACCTGTACAGACTGGAACAGTGGCTGTCCATTGGCCAGTTCGGTCACAGATGATCTGGTTCTGCCCAATCAGTTCATAGCCTTCATCACAACTGAACTCACAGGTTGAGTTGTAGCTGAAGGCTGCGATGGGGTGGCTGCAGTTCATGCTACTCGCGCTGAAGTTGGTGTATTTCAAATTTGGACACTGTGCAACTACGATAAGCAGTCAAAATATGTTTTGTAACTTTGCCATGTGAAACATCAGTTTTTAAAAACAGCTGGTTTCCTGTTGCCGTACCTTGACACAGAGGAACAGGGTGGTTCCAGAGCCCATTGGCTTGGCAAATCAGTTGAGGCGCGCCTATTAACCGAAATCCAACTTCACAGAGAAAATGGCAGGAAGAGTTAAAATGATTAGACCCATAGGGATTAGAACAGCGGTGAGAGCCTTGATCTGGATGAGGAAAAGGTTTGCATGTGATCGCTGAAGATAAAACAAATAAAAATTAGTTCATGTCTTTTGTTTAGGTTTGCAAAAATATCTTTAACAATTGTCAGTAGGCTAAAACTAAAATACAGAAGTTCCCGAGGAACAAATGAGGGACAAATTAATAACAATCTAACCCTAAATGGACTGCTACGGTGAGGTTCTATGCCATTCAGATATAAAACGAAGACTTAAAGATGGTCAATATTATTCAAAATCAATCACTTGTTATGGGGACTCTTGTGGCTGAGTTGTCTGGTAACTTCATTAAATAAGTCTGAGGTGGTCAGAATGAAATATCAGGCTAATCCCGGCTGGTTATTTTAATTTAATAGTTGTATATTTGGATTGCATATTGCAATATTCTACAGATCTTATCAGCTTACCCTCTTCACAGCGTAGGCCTCGGAAACCAGGATGGCACTTGCAGATGTGGCTTCCAATGCTTTCCACACAGTCTGCATGAGCACTACAAGACTCATGTTTGCAAGAGGCTGCAAATCACACAAAAAGTGTCAGATGCTGTATTACATTTACAGTTTTCCATCAAACTAAGTGAAAAGTATCCTACCGGTGTAGCAGACAGCTCCTTTCAACTTATTGCAGTTCTCATTGTTCCACTTGGCTGTGTCTCTCGCCCTCTTAATGTATATCTCCACACAGTCCTGACGGGGTATGGTATCTGGCTCTGCTGATGCCCAGTTTTGAGCCTCTTCAGGTACATTCTGACTGGTGTTTACTGAGGTCCACAATCCAGCCACTCTGTGAATCCCTATCCAGTAATATTTTGGATTAAATGGTAGCAGATCATTGAAGAAATTGGTCTCCTCTTGGTTCTGAATGGCAACCATATCCGTGAAGAACTTCTGGCACCACTTGCGAGCCTCATACCAGTTCTGGTTTGGACCAGTGCTGTAGTTGTATGTCCATGCTTGCACACCTCCTTTCCTACTACTCAAGTCTAAAAATGTAGCATAAGCACAGTAAGATAAATGTGGACTGGTGAAGAAAAGTGTTTGGTGTGTGTATTACGCAGGCTTACCTACAGCAAACACAATCAGCGTAGCTATCAGCGCGTTACAATGCGAGTTTTGTCTTACATCACCTGACATCTGAAATACAAAGAAAAACAACTGAGAACGACACATGGCTGCTATGTGTGAGAATGAAGGTACAGTATCAATTTCTATAGGTATGAATGAACAGCCGTTACGTGTCTTACCTTCTGAGCCGTCTTTAGTTACTAATTCTTGGCATTTAACTCTCTCCTCTTCAGTAAATGGCAAAACAGTATTATCTGTCCTCCAGGGACTGAGCCAATGTCCAGTTTTGTAATATCATTTCTACCACAGCTTCCTTTCAGGAAGGGTTTCACTCAACCACTCACAGCACCCTCCACACAAGCATGCACACATCCAAAGATAATTATATATTCAGAAAAAGACATGCAGACACAGTCACTAAAACATTATTTTTATTCACATTTACATTTCAAAGCAATTTACAAGAATGCGGCACACATGTCTGAACCATACCATGATGACAAACCATCGAATATACACAATTACATAATTTATAAGTATGCAACATACCAAATGTAACTTTTACAACATATTAGGTAAAAGCCTTAGCTGACTAATATTTAAATCAGCATCCAGTACATGATGCAAGGAGACTGATTTCCTCAATCTCTAAGTGAACTGTCTTGGTGTCAAATATATTCTAATTAAGGCGTTGGATGTTGTTTACGGTTGTGTATCACAGGGTGGACTTCCTTCTTCGGGCAGCCTGTGCAGGACAGAACAATGTTCTTAGATTTTCCCCCCAAATTCTTTGAATACTAAGTTAGCAAAGGCTGTGAGAAAGGGTGGAGCAGCTTAAGACAAACGTATAATTTCAACACTGACCTTTCTTGGGAAAGTTTCTTTCCTGTGAGAAACAGAGAAATGGATTACTTTTGAGGGGTGTTGCAATAAGATTGCACTGAATGTTTTATTTGTATAGAGAGTAGTTGAGAATGACTGACTTTGTCTGTGTTTTATGCAACAAAAACAGATGCAGCAGAAGGTAGAGAGGGCTCCACATCCAGCTAAAGCCAGCAAAGCCTGTTTATAGCCTGAAAAAGAGGGGAAAGCAATTTTTACCATTCAGTTATACATTACAGCACATCATTCATGTACATGTCAAAACTACTGCTTTCCATCAAAATGATTTAGCATGAGTTACTGGAAGCACAGTTCTTATGGCAAAGAAACTATAAAAACCATACATGAAATGGCCGGCCGCCATGTTTAATGTTTAACAACATTTTACAAACATTTACATGATTTTTTTGAAATTACTTGTACAAGTAGGTCTTGGGCCACTCCAGACTCTGGTCTCTCCACAAGTGACGGCTGGTGAGCCAATCACGAAGAAGCCAGGGTCACACTTAAAATGACAGGTTGTCTTGAATGTCTGATTTCCTCTGGAGCAGTTATGGGATCCATTATAAGTTTGAGGTAGAGGGGGACACTCCACAGCTGAGGGCACAAACAGGTTATACAACATCTTACAGTATGTTATAATACATTTTAAAGCACTGTACTTTATTTTTATTTATTTATTTTTTTATACTTTATTTTCATTTATTTATTTTTAGGAACAGGAACATTAACATTTACACAGACACAGCAAGGGAAAAAGGTAAACAACTAACTAGAAGTAAAAATAATAAGATAAATAAGATAAATAAACGAATAATAAAAAATAATGGAGGGAGGGGCTCACCCAGGGCTATGGGAAGTTACTAAAATGTAGTTTTTCCACTTGGAGACACACCGTGCATCTTCACCCCCATACCTACGTCTATGTACATACTCACACATACTTTCAAGTATCTACATACACATCTACATATACATACATAATACATATCTACATGTGCATGCATGCATACTCATGCATGTATACCCTTTGACATAAAATCAGGTTAAATGAAAACAGAATGGGAAGGGAATGAATAAGATCCTTTTCCTACATTATTCACAACCCTTTCGCATATTCGAAAACCATTTTGACCAATATCTTTGAAATTTGTCTTTACAGAGTCTTAGAGAAAAGGTCATCTTTTGCATTTCACAAATGTCTTTTACTATGGCTGACCACTCTCCAACCGTTGGTGGGTCCTTGTCCATCCATCTTCTAGTTATTGCTTTTTTACTTGCTGCCAGGAATATTTTAAAAAGGTGTTTATCTTTCCTATTCATCTCAACTGGTACATTTCCCAAATATATTGTAGCAAAGCAAAACTGAATCTCAAAACCTATGACTTTTTTTAAATCCTCATTAGTATTTCGGCCCAATAAGTGTACTTTATTTTTAATGTGATATTACAGTTTGGTATTACTACCGCTCTAATCAGTGGTAACAGTAACTTAAAATGCTTCACTGGAAGCACAGCACTTATGAAAACAAACCTGTGTATTTTCAAGAACCTTTAAACTTTTAGATGATTTCACGAAATTACCTGCACAAGTAAGTCTCGGCCCACTCCAGTCCCCAGTGTCTTCACAAGTGACAAATGACGAGCCATTTATGAAGAAGCCAGGGTGACACTTTAATCGACAGGTCGTGTTGAAGGTTTGATTTCCTCTTGAGCAGCTATGGTATCCATTATAAGGCTCAGAGAGAGGGAGGCATTCCACAGCTAAGGACACAAACAAGTTACGCAACATCTTGTAATGATTTATAAAAGATTTCAAAGCACAAACATGCTGGTGCGTGCACATTTTAATGTTATATAAGAATGTGGATAATGAGTCGCTGAAAACAGAATAAGTGTAGCAGTTAAACTAAATCTCTTTTTAAGTATTTACTTCTATATCTAATTGTACGATAAGGGGGGGGGGAGCACTCAGGACAAAACCTGGGTTCCAGTTAAATCGACATGTTGTATTGAATGTTTGATTTTCTCTTGAGCGGCTTTAGTATCTGTTCTCAAGCTGAGGAAAATCCACAGCTGAGGGCACAAACAGGTATGCAGAGCATCATGTAATGTCTTGTAACAGGTTTGTAATATGAAAATAACACATTTTAAAGCATTTATATTGTGTTTTTGTGTTCATACTGATGTAGGCTTAATAATGATAATTTCAGTTTTTGAAGAAAAACAACACGAGTCACTTATATATGTAGAGCATAAAAAATTGCGTATATCTCAAAGCGTGTGTGTTGGAATATACAACTCTGTTACGATTACTTGTTTCCTCCGTGCAAGTATGCCTGCACATTGTTTCACACATTACTAATAACTGTAACTCTTTATGCATTATAATAAAAAACACTAAATTGCTCACGTGTTTGGCACCTGTCTCCCTTAAAACCACGTTCACAGAGGCAGGTTGTACTGTTGATGGCCTCCTGGCATCTTCCTCTTTCACAGGATGATTCATTGCACTGGGCTTTTAAGAAAAAGCACACCAATATAAGGTCACTTATCACTATAAAACCTTCACAGCTTTTCTTTGTATAGAAGACACTTTATTTCTTTTTTAATAATTGATATTAAAAAAAATTAGTTTTAAGACAAGACATGTTATCCTGAAGATGTTAGAAAAGTTAAACAATGCAAACAAAAAATATCTGACATTACTGTAATGGTGCATAGCACATTAAAATAATATGTAAACAATTTACTTCAATAACAAATAAAAATAATATTTAAAACAAATATTATGAACATGTAAAAACTATTCTGAAATCAAGATTAAAGGAAATCAGCCATGCTTTTTCATGAAAATATAAAGTTATGATATAGCAAAAAGAAAAAAAATCAACAAAGCAGAATTAAAAATGTGGTAAAAAACTGTGCAGGAAATACTATATGACAGGTTTACGTACTTTTAAAACACGCTGCATATTTTGATTTGCTACATTTCTCATCGTTCCACTTCCCTCGATTTTCTCCTGTGTTAGTGTAGATCTCTACACAAAACTCTGTTGCATGGACATTATTTGGTTCATTTGGTGCCCATGAATTGTTACCAATCCACGTGCTGTTATTCCCAATCCAAATCCAGCTTTCATTCATATGGTTTCTAGTGATTCCAATCCAGAAATATGGGGAGCTGCTTTTCTGTGGCAGGATGGAGACCAGATAATCATTCTCCGCTTGGTTTTGGATGACCACCATGTCTGTGAAATATTTCTGGCACCACTCTCTGGCCTGGGTCCAGTTCATTGTCTCGTTTGAGTAGTGATACGTCCAGCACAGAGTAGTCTCAGCCAAGCAACTACCTGCAAATGTTCAGAACAGCTTTTAATGTAATAATTAATAAAGTTTTCTGACACGTGTCAGCCGGTCTTTGCCCAGCAGCCACACATTTCACTGGAACTGGAATTAAAACTTACCAAAGATGAGGATTAATGTCCACTTCATCTTCAAAGAGCAATTTACTGTCTGTACAAAGAAGAAAGAGTATATTTTCAAAAGTACTAATGAATGTCACCACGGAGAGTTGCCGAATAAGAAAATTGTGACTTACCCAGAATTAATATTATAATATTGTCCTTTGAACTGTTTGACGCAAACTCCTACATAAGTTAAATCCCTGTTTTTTTCTGATCAACTCAAACATAAAACAAAAAGCGTTACAGCAGAAAAATGTAAAGGTTGTTAGACGAAACTCAGGACCAGTGTCAGGCTTTTATATGTTCTCGTTTGCCATTCAGAGCAACATTATCATACAATAACTGGATGTTTGCTGTTCAGGCTGAATGCATGTAACGAATGATTTACTGAATATTTTAATGACTTTAACAAACCTTTAGGGAAACCCCACCTATTTCTAGTAAAGGTGGTTTCAGGGGCAGATTTTAATGAAGAAAAGGTACACAATGCCACAAGGTGCTTACTCATAGAGGTTGGACTACAGCCTTTGAAACACTTTTTAGTGTTTAAATAGGAATTTTTAAGCCTTTCATTTGTGGCTAGAATGAGTGTTTTCTTGTCTGTTTTCAAAAACACGTCTTCTCCATATCCTGACATATTGATGTAATGGAAACTCTTTTTAACGGCAGTGTCCTTCGAGACAACTTTAGACTTATGAAAGATGCGAGATGTGAGTTCCTGTCCAACTAAAGTAAAAGAGACTGAATTTTTTAAACAATGAACTCTGGGAGAGAAAAAAAGAATACCTAGGAATATAATTGTTCCTTCTTTGAATACCGCTCACTTTTATATGTTTATTCTGCTTTGTCATGAAGTTTATGATGGAAAGGTCGATGTTTTGGCAAGAGATCTGGGAATTTTTCAAAACACATCCTTCCTCAACCCCTGAAAAGAAACCCAGAAGGTTGTAGAAGGTCATGGCTGAAACTGGGAAACTAGATTGGTTTATGATAGAAATCATGAGTCAGTCTATGAAGGCTGGCTCCACAGAAGGCTATTACACATCCCACTACTACACATCCTGCTTGGCTAAGCGTTCCTACCAGTGTGGTGACACTGACACAACTGGCTGAACTTTTTTATTAGTCCTCAGTATATTTTTATCAAATGAATATCAGAACATTTCCGAACATAGAAAACAGCAGATAAAAAACATCAAATTTGAAGTGTTACAGTAACAAAGTCAAAAAATAGAACACACACACACACACACACACACACACACACACACACACACACACACACACACACACACACACACACACTCAGCTATCATGACAGGACGGGCAGATGATGATAAATGCAGAGGAGGAAAAGCAATTA
>NW_024582403.1:135181-144901 GCF_018398535.1 Haplochromis burtoni
TACCAACACAGTATGGCTGGGATCCATTCCAATTTGCTGATGCTTCACATTGCAGAGATGGAGATCCAGACAGTACATAACCTTCATCACAGGTAAAAGTACAGGTGGACTGATAGCTGAATGAGCCCAGAGGATCGGAGCATTTCATGGATCCATGTGTCGGCTCTGACATCTTCTCACACTGAATCACTGTAGACAGCAGAGGGGAAAAAAGCATTACGCCATGACTCCATCACTGTGTAGAAAATAATAAAAGTAACAAAAAGTAGTAGCAATATTATAAGCTATTAATACTTAAACTCACTTTCACATGTAGGGGGTTTTTCTGACCATTTTCCTGATCCCGTGCACCTCAGAGGAGTCTGCACACTCAGCTTGTATCCTTCCTCACAGGAATACTGACACAAGGAGTCATAGGAGAAACTGCCATAGTTGTGAGAGCAATTTACATGTCCTTTATCTGGCACAATCACTTCACCTTTCTTACACTGCACAACTGACAACAAAAAAACAACAACACAGTTGGATATTAAATCCTTTACATGACTTAAAATATGTATTTAAACTACGCTATCAGATTTTTTCTCACCTTGGTCACACTTGTGTCCAAAAAAACCTTCAAAGCAATCACATTTGCGGCTGTTGATGGTTTCAACACACTCTCCGTGGAAACAGGAGTCAATCTTACAAGCCGCTGGAAAAAGCAGAGGTACTTCTATAAAGGTTGGTAAATATACTAAAACAATATGTCAGAAAAATCATTTTTAACTTTCAGATCAGTAGATCACCTATTAAAGAACAGCAACACAGCAGCAAAAATTAGTTTTTCAAGAGTGTGATTTTTGCTCACCTGTGTAGCACAGAGCAGTCTTTGATTTTGTACATCTCTCGTCATTCCACTTGCCTGGTTCTTTATCTCTTTTAATATACATCTCCACACAATCCTCATGCATGCCTGTGTTTTTGTCACCCTCGTTATTGTTCGGTTCTCCTTTTGCCCAGTTGGTTGCTTCTTCTGTCAGAGGCTTGTTGGTTCCTACCCAGGTCCAGACATTATTAATCCTACGAATCCCAATCCAGTAGTAGCCATTTTTCTTGGGCAGCCAGTTGTTAAGATGCTCAAGCTCCTCCTGGTTCTGGATGGCCACCATGTCCGTGTAGTGCTCCTGGCACCAGCTTCGTGCATCATCCCATGTCATTGTGTTGTTTGAATAGAAATAAGACCAGGACTCTACACTAGTCCACATGCACAGCACTTAAATAGAGACAGTGACATATAGTAGATGTAAATGGGGAGAAAATGAGAGATTTAAAAAAATTCTATTAACTAATTTGCTCTCTAATGAGTGTTTTTAGTATTTGTCCCTCCTGTATATATTCTTCATCCTGTATAAATTTCTCTTATTTGTTGTTTATTTTTGCTGTCTTACTATTTATATTTTATTCCTGCACACTTGGTGTGGAGCACCCACAATTTTGTCATACATGTACAGTGAACACAGGGCAATTCTATTCTAGCTGGTTCTAAAACTTTTTATTGAGACGCTCAAGGCTCTTCTGGCAATAAATGTACATACTTGAACAAATAACGGCGAAGTTGATCCATGAGGCAGAGCTCTTATATCCATGGGTTAGTCCAAAGAAGGAATCCTGTAAAAAACAATTTAAAGGTGCATTAAATTAAATTTAATTAAATTTAATTAAAACCAAATTAATTTACATTAAAATGAATAATATTTAAATTGATATCCCTTCCACTCGCCATTTTAAATGATATGCCTGATAACCTCCAGAAGGCACTTGATTCTCTAGCTTTCAGCCTTAGTATGTGTAGGGGATGATTCTCTGCGTTATGCACTGGATTTCCAGGTTTTATACGCTTCTCTAGTGTCATTCAGGAAACCTGGAAGGTTTCCATGGAATCCCCCCCAATACTGCTCCATTCCACAAAAGGCTTTAAAAACATTTCCTGCACAAAAGCATTGGCTGGTCGTTCTCAGTACTGAACTCCCAGGTTGACTTTTAGGGTGAGATGGGGCTTACTTGGCTCTGCAACAATGCAGCTAATAGGGACCTGCTCCTCATGGGGTGACAAATGGGGTGACTGCATGTTCATGCTACTCCCACTGAAATTGTTGTGTTTCTAAGCTAGACACTGTGTAACGATGATAAACAGTCAAAACTATTTTTTTAAACTTCGACATCTGAAATATTAGTTTTTTAAAATTGTCAGTTTCCTGTTGCCGTACATTAATGTAGAGGAAGAGAATAGCTCCAAGGTCTGCTGGCTTGATAGATGAGTTGGGGTGTGCCCACCAACAGAAAGCCAAAAAGCAGGAAAAGATTAGACCTTTAGACCCAAACAGATAAAAACAATGGTTAGAGCCTTGATCTGGATGGGGAAAGGTTTGCATGGAATTGGCGAAGATGAAAATAAAAAGAAAATATATTAATTTGAGAAAGAGGTTGGTTCTTTGGTTCAGGTTTATAGAAATATATATACATACACACTACAAAAGTCAAAGTTTGGACACACCATCTCATTTTAATAGTTTTTCTTTATTTTCCCTACTTTCTACATTGTAGATGCATGCTGAAATCAAATATATGAAGCAAGATATATAGAATTATGCAGCAAAGAAAAAAAATCTATAAATAACTCCAAATATGTCTTATATTTTAGTTTTCTGAAAGTCTTTGTTAACAGCGCTTCAAACCCTTGGCCTTTTCTCAATGAGCTTCATGATGTAATGACCTGAAATGCTTTTCACTTCACAGGTGTGTCTTGTCAGGGTTCATTTGTGGAATTTCTTGCCTTCTTAATGGGGTTTGGACCATCAGTTGTCTTGTGCAGAAGTCAGGTTGGTACACAGCTGACAGCTCTATTTGAAAAGTCGGAATTCATATTATGACAAGAACCAATCAGCTAAGTGAAGAGAAATGACAGTCCATCATTATTTTGAGAACTGGAGGTCAGTCAGTCAGTCATTTGAATATGTCTCCAAGTACAGTGTGACACAGAAAAGGTGAACGGATGGTCTCTACATGCATGGTTCCCACTGTGAAGCATGCAGGAGTGATGTTGTAGGGGTGGTATGGTGGTGACACTGTTGGAGATTAATTCAAAATTAAAGGCAAAAAGAACCAGCGTGGCTCCCACAGCATCCTGCAGCAACATGCAGTCCCATCCAGTTTGCGTTTCGTTAGACCATCATTTATTTTTTAACAGGACAATGACCCCAAATACACCTCCTGGCTGTGTAAGGGCTATTTCACCAAGAAGGAGAGTGATGGAGTGCTGCGCAAGATGGCCTGGCCTCCTCAGTCACCTGACCTAAACTCAATCGAGAAGGTTTGGGATGAGATGGAGCGCAGAAGGAAGGCAAAAGGGCCAACAAGTGCTCAGCATCTCTGGGAACTCCTTCAAGGCTGTTGGAAAACCATTTCAGGTGACGACCTCATGAAGCTCATCGAGAGAATGCCAAGAGTGTGCAAAGCAGTAATCAGATCAAAGGGTGGCTATTTTGAAGAATCTACAATATAAAACTTTGTGAAATGGATATAAATTTACGCTACCAGAGAATGGACTGGGGGAGTGGGAGAACATCAAGAGCTGTTATTTTTTAATGTGTTCCAGTTTACGAAAAACAGCATATCACTTTTTGTGGCACATAAAAAGACAAACTAAGAATAAAAAGTTAGTAATTTTGTGCGGTTAGTGGTTTGTGCAACTCAGAAATATAACAACAATCCTTGGAAACTAGAATGACGCTGACAGTTGTATTTTCACATGGTTTCCATACAGTATGCAATAACACTAAAGGACTAATGTTTGCACAAGATTGTAATTTACAATCAAAAAGTAATAAATGCTAAAATAACAGTCAGGAAAGAGCTTCGGGAAAGGAAAAGGTGTAGCAGACAGATTCTTTCTTGTTACTGCATTTATTTCTCATTGTTCCACTTGGTTATGTCTCTCTTGGGGCGATCGTGGCTCAAGAGTTGGGAGTTTGCCTTGTAATCGGAAGGTTGCCGGTTCGAGCCCCGGCTTGGACAGTCTCGGTCGCTGTGTCCTTGGGCAAGACACTTCACCCGTTGCCTACTGGTAGTGGTCAGAGGGCCTGGTGGCGTCGGTGTCTGGCAGCCTCTCCCCTGTCAGTGCGCCCCAGGGTAGCTGTGGCTACAATGTAGATGCCATCACCAGTGTGTGTGGATGACTGAATGTGTAAAGCGCTTTGGGGACCTTAGGGACTAGTAAAGTGCTATACAAATACAGGCCATTTATCTCTTCCTTGCAATGTATCTCCACACAGTCCTGAAAGGGTATGTTATCTGGCTCTGCAGGTACCCAGTTTGGAACCTCATTAGGTGCAATCTGATGATGATGTATCTGATATCCTCATGCTGGTGTTGTTCCTGCATCACCATAATTAATGTTGGTCCAAGTTTAACACTGCAAGTTACTAATCATATTTTTGTGACGTCATAGTTTTGCAACATGGAAAAAACCCTGCTATTGTCCGCTCAGGAAAACATCCAACAAAGGTTCAATGTTAGGGTTGAGGGTTAGGATGTAAACATCATTAGGGTTAGGGTCATGTGGCTATCCCTAGGGTTATGAATATGAGGTTAGGGTTTGGTGTATGGTGTGATGATGTTTCCACCAAATGGCAAAACAGTATTATCTCCCCACCAGGGACTTCGCCAATGATCATCATTGTAATATCATTTCTTCCACAGCTTCCTTCCAGGAAGGGTGTCACTCAACCACCAATAGCACTCTGAAGACACATAAACACACAGACACAAAGTACCATGATATTTATATTGTATTTATTCACATTTATTTTTGAAAGGACTGTACAGAAATATTGTATATAACATATACTGATAAAGAGATGCTATAGGAAATTACATAATTTACAACATATTAAACAGAGCCTTTACAGCTGCAACATATCAGACAAAATCACCCCAAAATAAACCTCTTATTTTTTATCTTGCAGTCATAAAGCATGGTATATCAGTCTGACACTACTACTGCCATCATAATAATAATAAGAAGAAGAAGGATTTACTGGAAAGCAAAGAAACAATAAGTCAAACCATTAAATGGTTGAAGCTCAGACAGGTTGTTTTCAGTGTTTCTCAATTTTCACTTGAGCAGTTATGGTATCTGTTATCAGGACAAGCAGAGTGGAAAATTCCACAGTTGAGGGCAAAAACAAGTGATGTACCATCTGTAATGTATTGTACTAAAAGTACCAATGTGCTGCTGCATGTACCACTCTTTTGATGGGCATTTTGAATGTGATATAAGTATGTGGTAGTAGTGCTACTGCTCTGGTCATTGGTAATAATAAACTGTAATGATTTTATAGAAGTGGAATCAATGTAGCAGCCTTGATTTTTGTTAGTATTTACTGCTATATCTAACTATATCTAAAATTTTAATTTACTACCTGCACAAGCAAGAGCCCAGTGTTGTCACACGTGATGGCAGCTAGGAAAATAGCAAGAAAAAATTCAGGACTGCAAAGCTCATAACCATAGTTTAGGGTGGGGACATAGATCGACTAGTAAACTGACAGCTTTGCTTTTATGGACAGCTCTCTCTTCACCATGCAGTGCAGTGTCCACATCACTGTAGCCATGATCCAAATCCATCTGTCAATCTCCCTCTTCCCTCTCCTCTAACCTGTGAACAAGACCTCTGTGATATTAAAAGTCTTCCACTATGGGCAGCAACTCAACATTAACCCAAAGTGGAAACTCAACTGTTTTCAGGCTTTTTCAGGGCCATATGACTCAGACTTGGAAGAGTTCAATCTTATTCTCGCACTTGGCCATGAACTGCTCCAGTGTGAGGTGAAGACCACCACCTCATGAAGAAAGCAGGACTACATCACCCACAAAAAGCAGAGATGAGATCCTGAGGCCACCTTGGAAGAAACCTTCAGCTACTAGGCTCCACCTAGAAATTCTGTCCATGAAAATTATGAACAGAATTGGTAACAAAAAGAGCTGCTTTTGCTGAATCCAACACCCACTGATGTTGACTACAAATAATTGGCACACAAAACAAACTTTGGCAACATTTGCACACAAATGAAATGGCTTATATCAGACTATTTATCTATCTAAAGTAAAAATCATCGAAGAGTGCATGACTTTAGGATGCTTTGAGCAATAGCCAGATCAAGTCCATATGAATTATGTAATTAAGTAATGCACTGAATTATGTCTTATTAGTCCCAGCTGTGGTTCCCTCCTGTTTCCCATTCTCTCATTACTCCCTTGTATATTTAAGCCCTGTGTTTTCCATTCCCTTTTCTTGTGTTGTACCACTTCCATGTGCTTTGTGTTTCCTTGCACCTAGTTTCTAGCGTTCTAGTTTCCTAGTGTTTATGTTCCTTGTCCATAGTTTCTAGTTTTCTGCTTTTGGATTTTGTTTCTAGTATGTGTTTGCTACAGCGCAATAAAGCTTCCTTTTTGAGTTCATCCTTTCGTGTCTGTTAGTCCTGTATTTGGGTCCTACATCCTACCTGCCACACAACATAACCTGCCAATGTGTTGTTATTTCCAGTCTAAGTTCAACTTTTAGTCGTGGGGTTTCTGATGAATACAGTCAAGAAATACAAGAAACAATATCTCTGTGGTAGGATGGAGACTAGGTAGTAATTCTTCTTTTAGTTTTGGATCACCGCCATGACTGTGGATCTGGCACCACTGTCTGGCCTGGGTTCAGTTCATTGTTTTGATAGAGTAATAATATGTTTAGAACTGAGTTGTCTCAGCCAAGCAACTACCTGGAAACATTCAGAACAGCTGTTAATGTAATAATTAAGTGGAAGATGTGACAGAGTTCCAACTCATTATTGTCCTAATCTTTCCCCAGCAGCCACACATTTTGCTAGTGTTGGCATTAAAACCCAGCAAAGATAAGGATCAGTGTCCAATTCATCTTTAATTAGCAATATGCTGAACAAGGAATTAAAAAATAAAATATGTAACAAAATGTTCTCTGGATGATTTTTTTTTAAATGAATTCTTCTTAGTTTTTCATGTATACCACAACATTTCCAACCATCTAAGACTGAAAATATAACATATCAGTTTTAAAGTGTAATGGTAACTTAACAAAACACAACGTTATACACACAAGATTCACACGATGCTATATAATATTTACAAAAACATGGATAATGCCACCTTCCCAGCATTTGCATTAAGTTGTAGAACAATATGTTCAATTTAAAACTCCCTTTTGGAGGAAATATATGTCAGCACATTTTGTTTGAAAAATTCAGCCAAATATGATCAAGCCTATAATATAATCTGCAAATGTCACATCCGCTCACTTCTTGTGACACTGGGTTTACTTATTTTATACTCCTTTTAAATTAGTATATATGATTCATATTTTCACATTGCTGTTTTGAAATATATACTGTCTGTAGTTGTCTACAAAGAACAGAAATGTCTTCTACATCAGGCTGTCACTGCTTTTTGTAGCTCTGTAGAGGAGCCTCTATGTCAGAGTTGCTGTAATAAAAGAGAGAAGCATATGAGCAACTAAATTCAACAAACTTAAAAAACAGTTTTGAAAAGAGGTGAAACCTAACCTGCTGAGTTCATACATAACTGATTTGGTCTTCAGTTTTTTCAAAGTCAACATATTCAGAAACACAGCAGAGAACACAACAACGTGAAAAGAAAGATGAAGGAAACAAAGAGGTGAATCCTTCTCTTACCTGCTCAGCTCATATGCGTCAGCTTTCTTCTTCATTTTTTTCAAGAGCCACAAAGCCATAGACACACCAGATAACAAGGCAGTGGCGCCTGTTGCCACACCAACGGTAACTGCAGCTACTGGAGCAGGAGCTGTGGAAACATTGTAAAACGTGAATAATGTGAACTTTTGAACAGAGATTTGTAAGTGTGCACATTTACATTTTGTGTACCATTTGATCTGTTGTTGCTCGTTTACCTTGACAGGTGGGTTTCTCTGCAGTCCAGTTACCATGATGACCACATGTCAGCAGCTCAGGTCCTTCTAATGAGTAGCCTTGGTCACAGCTGAAGGAGCACTGAGAGCTGTAAACTGACTCAGTGCTGGAACAACTGATGTGACCGTTTTCAGGAGCCTCAAGCAACAAACATGTAACAGCTGTTGTAAAGGAAAGGAAGATATTGCATATTAAAAAAGTGATCTCACCTGTGCTCGTAAGATTCTGAACATGCAAATGAAGTTGTGAACAACAAGTAATCCAGGTAAAATGGGTTCACATGTACCTGTGCAGGTTGGTGATCTGGAGGTCCATTGGCCTGGATGTGTACACTCCATGCTGTGTGCACCTTGCAGCTCATGTCCTTCATCACATGTAAAATGACAAACCATGCCAAGTGGATGGGGTGTGTCATGACTAAGAAATGAAGACAGAGAAGGGCTGCAGCTTATCTGACCATTTGTTGGGACCTCTGGAGCAGGACATCCTTTTGCTACAAAAGGGAAACAAAAGAGTAAAATATTACTAATATGTCATGACATAATCAATCCAAGAAAAAAACTGGAGTAACACTGTTTGTAGTAAATATTGATATAATTAGTCTTTCAGACCTTTGCATGTAGGTATGTTTTCATTCCACTGTCCGTCCTCAGAACACTTGATGGTGTTTGCTCCCTGCAGTTCAAAACCTTCTTCACAGCTGAAGCTGCAGGTGGAGTTTGGTCGCAGTTCAGTCTCAGATTCACTGCACTGCATGATGAGGGGAGCTTCTCTCTCTGGATTCTGGCAAAGGATGGCTGACACAGAAACATGTGTATTTTATTGAACGTGTCCTCGTGATATATCAGAATCAGACTACTTTAATAATCCCCAAGGAAATTACGTGGGTTACAGTTGCTCCAAGACAGTAACAGTAACAGACTAAACTATTTAAATAATACAATATGTTACAGAGTTTACAAATTTAAGAAATAGCATTAATAAATACAATCACTGAATTATAAATATGAAGAATATTACAGGGGTGGAATATATATAACTGACATTTGACTCTAACCTGTAAACTTTGTCATTTGTTATTTTATTTGCTATTTTACTTTGGTATTTTACTGAGCGTGTGCAAAAAGGGTGTAGCTATTGCAGTTTCACAGTGTATTAGATGGAAGAGTTGTACAAGGAGATGGCCACAGGCAGGAATGATTTCCTGTGTCGTTCAGTGGTAGTCTTTGGTAATCTCAGTCTCTCACTAAATGTGCTCCGGTGACTAGCCAGCACGTCATGGAGTGGGGGAAAGGTATTATTCAGCATTGTCCTTATCTTGGACAACATCCGCCTCTCAGACACCACCCTAAGGGAGTCCAGCTCCATCCTCACAACATTACTGGCCTTGCAGATCAGTTTTTTTAGTATGTTGGCATCTGCGACCCTCAACCTGCTGCCCCAGCATACAACAGCATAGAGGATGGCGCTGGCCACAACAGTCTCATAGAAAGTTCTAAACATTGTCCAACAGATGTTGAAAGACCTCCGACCCCCCAGAAAATAGAGACAACTCTGGCCCTTCCTGTGAAGTGTAGTGGTGTTTTAACCTAGTCCAGTTTATTGTCTAAGTGTACTCCAAGGTATTAATCGTTCTCCACAATGTCCACATTATATAGAAAATGGGTGGGTTATAAAGAGGGAGCAATACAAACATTATGAAATATGACTA
>NW_024582403.1:146301-149849 GCF_018398535.1 Haplochromis burtoni
AGCCCAGAGGATCGGAGCATTTCATGGATCCATGTGTCGGCTCTGACATCTTCTCACACTGAATCACTGTAGACAGCAGAGGGGAAAAAAGCATTACGCCATGACTCCATCACTGTGTAGAAAATAATAACAATCAATAAAATATAGCATCTCAGAATTTTAGTAGCTACTGGTTAATGTCTCATCTCTTCATTTATCTTGTTACTGTAGATTTCCAACTCACATTCACACAAAGGTGGCTTTTCTGACCATTTCCCTGAGGAAGTACACCTTAGAGATTTCTGCACACTCAGCTTGTGTCCTTCCTCACAGGAATACTGACACAAGGATTCATAGGTGAAACTACCATACTTGTGAGAGCAATTTTGGGATCCTTTTTCTGGGGCAATAACTTCGCTTTTGTTACACTGCACAGCTGAAAACAAATAAAACACACAATTAGATATCAAATCCTTTACGTGACTTAAAATATGATTTAATCTAGGCAGTCATTTTTTTTCATACCTTGGTCACACTTGTCTCCAAAAAACCCTTCAAAGCAATCACATTTGTGGCTGTTGATGGTTTCAACACACTCTCCATGCAAACAGGAGTTATTCTTACAAGCCGCTGCAGAAAGCAAATGTACTTTCATAAGTCTTCTTAATTATATGCAGAGATGAGCAGTAACGCATTACAGTAACTCAGTGCTGCTGAGTCTTTGATTTTATTTATTTTTTGCTGTGTTTTACTTGCATCTATTTCAAAGACTGAGTGTAAACACAAAAAAATATTTTATTTTATGTGCTGGAATGTGTAGAAAATGGGTTTAAATGTTAAACAAATTTCTTCAAGTCAAACATGTTTGCATATAAATAACTTTTTGCTTGATGCAATGTGCAGAAAGTTAAAAGATTAAAACTAATAAAACAAATTTTAAAAAGAGCCTTTCCATTTGATTACATTTTATATGATGGATTCTGCATAAACAATAGAATTGGGCTGAAAGGTCTATTTTTGTATTACCTATTAAGGTTGTGTATCATGTTTTTCAAAAGTAACTAAGTAACTAATTACTTTTGAAAATAAGTAACCAGTAAAGTAACAGGATTACTTTTTTAATTGGTTACTAATTACTTTTTCAAGTAATTTGACCAACACTGATTATACTACAAGAACATGTCAAATAAATAATTGCAAGCTTTTAGATCAGTGAAAATATGAACAAGAATATCAAACATGAAGCAGCTAAAACAAGCTGCTCTAGTATGTTAGTCCCAAACTTTTGCTCACCTGTGTAGCACAGAGCAGTCTTTGATTTTGTACATCTCTCGTCATTCCACTTGCTTGGTTCTTTATCTCTTTTAATGTACATCTCCACACAGTCCTCACTGATCTTTGCATTTTTGTCACTCTTGCTGTTGTTCGGTTCTCCTTCTGCCCAGTTGGTTGCTTCCTCTGTCAGAGGCTTGTTGGTTCCTACCCAGGTCCAGACATTATTGATCTTACGGATTCCAATCCAGTAGTAGCCATTTTTCTTGGGCAGCCAGTTGTTAAGATGCTCGATCTCTTCCTGGTTCTGGATGGCCACCATGTCTGTGTAGTGCTCCTGGCACCAGCTTCGTGCATTTTCCCATGTCATTGTGTTGTTTGAATAGAAATAAGACCAGCACTCTACACTAGTCCACATGCACAGCACTAAGGATAGAGAACAGCAATATTTATTAGATGCAAATGTAGTTAAAAAAAAGGATGGATTTTTTAGAAATTATTTGTAAAGGTTTTTAATTAACTAAAGGTGTGGTTGCATTAAATATACATACTTAAGCAAATAAAGGCGAAGTTGATCCACGAGCTCTTATATCCATGGGTCTGAATTAGTCCAAAGCAGGAATTCTGTAAACATCATATAAAAAAAAAGTTCATTAAATTAAAGCTGAATTGATTTTTACTGAAATCTGCCCTAAAAAGAACAATATTTAAATTGATACCCCACTCACCATGTCAAATGGTATGCCTGATAGCCTACAGTAGATGTTTGACTCTGTATGTAGGGATGAAAGTATTCTGAGTGTTATGCACTGGATTTGCTGCTTTTATGTTCTTCTCTTGTATCATCCAGGAAACCTGGAGGATATCAGTTGAATTCTCCCCACCCCTCCAATACTGTCCAGTATTTCGTCATTCCACAGAAGGCTTTAAAAACATTTCCTGTTCAAAACGTTTGTGTCGTCTTACTCAATCAGCTCATAGTGTTCATCAGTCTGTAACTCACAGGTTGAGTTGACAACGGACAACAACCTTAGCTGAGTGATATTTAAAAAAAATGTGTCAAAATTGCAATATTCTTCACAGTTGATAGATTTGCATTTTTAGGTGCTCTGGTGAAGACAAAACAACTCACTGAACATTTTTGTAAAATTATTTAAATGTACAGCAAAGACTGTGTGAAAGGGTGGAGCAGCTCAGGACAAACGCCTCATTTCAACACTGACCTTATTTTGGTAAGTTTCTTTCCCTGGAGAAAAAAAAACAAAGAAGTTGATTTCTTTTGAGGTATACTGCAATAAGATTTCATATTATTTATTTTATTTCTTCAACACATAATTGAGAAAGTAACTGACTTTGTCAGAAGATGGTAGAGAAGCTGTTTAGAGTCTGAAGAAAAGAGAGAGAGAAAAAAGTACACTCATACAGTATGGTATGTCGATGTGACTACTGCTGCTAAGGACCATGGCCTCAGACTTTGATGCTCATTCTCATTGTTTAACAATTGGATGTGAACTTCTCCAGCCCAAGCTGGATGAAACCAACAGGGCCACACCAACCACAAAAAGCAGAGATGAAATTCTGAGGCCACCTGGGTGGAACCCTTAAGTCTGCACCGAGAAATTCTGTCCAGAAAAATTATGAATCAAAAACAAAGGGGACAAAGGGTAGCCCTGGCAGAGCACTCATTCCCAACATCCATCAATAGTGAGTCCAACTTATTACTGGCAATTGTGCACTCACTGAATGCCTTATATCTAATTACCTTACTAAAAAAAAAATGATAAAAGACTGCATAACCTCAGAGCATCTAAGTGGCTAGAAAAGAATTCAATGCAAAATCCAGATCAAAAGGTAACTAATGTATAGTGGCTGTGCAGAAACGCTGCTGAGTGTGGTTCCTGAACATGGAAGGACACTTTCATTAGAGTTTTGTAAAGTTTGTAATATATTATTTAATTTAGTTAAGTCTGTTACTGTTATTATCTTGTAACCATATAATTTCCTCAGGGATTAATAAATGTTCTGATTCTGATTAAAATAATAAAAACAAACTGTGATTTTTCCATATGTTCACACAAAGGTTCCAAGGACGTCTTTGAGGCTGCCTCTAATGTGTATAAAAATACAATACCAGCAACCAGCAGGGGGAGATAATATATTTAAATCCACTGAGTCGGTAGTAAGCTAAAAACATATGAAGTACAAAGCCTTTAAAAAGACATTATTAACACACACACACACACACACACACACACACACACACACACACACACACACACACACACACACACACACAC
>NW_024582403.1:149869-153094 GCF_018398535.1 Haplochromis burtoni
CTGGGGCCTATCCCACCTATCTTAGGGCAACTATTTGCACTCACATTCACAACTATGGGCAATTTAGAGTTTCCATTTAACCGATCCCCACTAACTGCATGTCGCAGTACCCACACATGAACACGGACAGACCATGCAAACTCTACAAAGAAAGATCCCGGCCTGATGGTGGAATTTAACTCAGGATCAGCGCAACAGTGCTAACCACCACACCACGTGTGCATAGTTTAACAACATATTAAACAAAAACTTTAACTTACTGATATTTAAAACAGCATCCAGAGCATCTTTGAATCTACCTGTTACCACTGCATTGTAATTAATATAAGTTACTGTACAACTGTTCTAAATAAGACTTGTTGTTTATAGTTGTGTATCACATGATGGACTGGCTTCTTCAGGCAGCCTGTGAATAACATGAAAAACAAAAAGAAAGCTCTCAGCATTTTCTTTTTTGTTCATTCTTTGAATTTCTTTTTTTTTATTGCTAGGTTGGCAAAGGCTGTGTGGAAGGGTGGAGCAGCAACGCATAATTTCAACACTGACCTTACTTGGGTAAGTTTCTTTCTCGTGAGAAACAAACAGAGATATTATCACTTTTGAGGGGTGTTGCAATGAGATTTCATACGCTCTCTTACTTCTATAACATATACTTGAGAAAAACTGAGTATGTTTATGTTTTATGTAGCAAAAACAGATGCAGCAGAAGGTAAAAATAGCTCCACACTCGACTGCAGCTAATAGAGTCTGTTTATAGTCTAAGGGGAGAAAAACCAAACAAAAAAACCCAACATGCAGTGACAGTAGCATGACACTAGTATTGCTGATCGTAATAACCTAGAATGAAGAAAAAACACGATCCATAAGTTCAATTGTCAGCCTTCATATTTAACTTGCTTTCCAACAACATTTTACAAACATTTACACAATTTTATGAAATTACATGCACAAGTATGTCTTGGGCCACTTCAGACCTCTGTGTGTCTACAAATGACAGCTGGTGAACCAATCATGAGAAAGCCAGGGTTACGCTTAACCTGACAGGTTGTGTTGAATGTCTGATTTCCTTCTGAGCAGCTATGGTATCCATTTTCTGACTGATCCAGAGAAGGGCATTACACAGCTAAGGGCACAAATGGGTTATGCATAATTTAATGTAATATAATCGAACAAGTTTCTAAAATAAAAATAACAGATCTCAAAGTATTTGTATAGCGTTTTTCTAGTCACACTGACCTCTCAAAGCGCTTTATACCAGCAGCAACATCTAATAATAGGTTCATACTTTAATCTATACATTTTTACTTATGAAGGAGTGTAGAATCACCACTTCATCTGACTAGTATTTCTTCGGACTGTGGGAGGAAACCCACACAAGCACAGGAAGAACATGCACAATCCACACATAAAGGTCCCAACTAGGATTCTAAATGGGAACCTTCCTACTGAGAGGCGATACTGCCAATCCACGTATTGTCATCAGAGCTCTGACAATGTGATAACTGTAACAGTACTACGACGAGCCCTGTTCATGCTAATAACTTATAATGATTCACTGGAAGCAGGATCGATGCGGCAGAGGAAAAAATATTCCTCGCTGGAATATTGAATTACCACGTTAGTGAGAATCCCGGCTTATAGATTCCTGTCCGATATCGTGTACCTTCAGTGATTGCTTCCCTTCCTGGCTTCAGATTCTTGGACCCTTCCTTTTCCCTGCTTATTGGAAGATTTAGTGTGAGCTGAGGCGTGACCGGAGTGTGAGGAATGGCTGAGACCCCGCGAGTGTGGAGCACCTGTCCTGACTTTGAATGGCAGCTCTTTGCCGATTTCAATACTAAACTGCTCACGTTTGGCACCTTTCTCCCTCAAAACCATGTTCACAGTGATATTGTTGATAGTCTCCTGGCATCTCCCATCTTCACATGATGTTGCATTACACTGGGTTTTAAGAAAAACCTCACCAATAAAAGCTCACTTATCACTTCAAAACTCACACAGATTCTTGTTTTTCTTTGTACAGAAGACTGTGTCTTTTTCCTTGATGACTGATATAAAATCATTAGTTTTAGGATAAGATTTATTGAGTTTATCCCATCAAATTTACTTTGGGAAATTGCTCTGTCACAATAGTTAAACACAAAAATAAAAATGGTGGAATGGTGTATAGATCAGTAAAATAAGATATAAACAAATATACAAGCATATAAAAAAACTTAATGAAATAAATAACAGAATGAATATTTTACAAGGTAAAACTACTAATCTATGCAACAAAAATTGTGATACACTTCTATCATTCAACTTCCTTCTATTTTTTCCTGAGTTAGTGTACATCTCCACACACATATCTGTAGAGTGGATATTATTTGATTCATACAGGACCCTTGAATTGTTACTGATCCACGTGCTGTTATTATCTGTCATCTGCACCAGAAAAAAATAACAACAATAGTTGAGACTAACAGTACTTCTCATAAGTAACAATGAAGATCATGTTGAAAAGGACTGAATAAGAAAATCCTGACTTATTTTTATAATAACACTATAAAATGCTCTGTGAACCTGTAAACACAAGCTGCTACTTCAGTTAAACATTTGCTTTTCTAATCAACTCAAATATAAACAAAAAAGGTGTTACAGCAGTAAAATAAGTGTGTTTTTTAAACACAATTAAAAATCAGTGTCAGGCTTTTGTAAGTTTCCCTTTTTTTATCATACAATAAGTGGATGTTGTCACCTTCAGCCTTATGTAAGATATTAGGTCCTTTTCCTGTACCACTAAAGTGCTTTCACAGATAACAATCAGTTTATTAAAACAAACAATGAGCAATGGGGAAATGAAATACACAGGAATACAGTTCTTCCTTCCTTGAATAACTGCTAATGACCTTCATGAGGGAGAAGAGAGAGGTTTGAGCATTTTCAAAAGACATTCTTGTTTAGCCCTTAAAAAACACACGGTGGCAGAAGGTCATTGTGAAACTGCAAGATCAGGTTGATGATGGGCAGAACTGATGAGTCAAGCTTAAATTCTGGCTCCACATGAGCCTGGAATAGATCCTGCTTGGCTACGCATTTGCAGCAATGTGGTGACACAGCTGAACTGTTATTGTTAGTCCTGATGAAGAAAAGTGAATGTGCCAACAGCAAACAAAGACATTTGTCTTCATATTTTTTCCAAAAAGGTTTATTAGGTTTGCATATATTCCAGAATTTCATAAA
>NW_024582403.1:154727-161800 GCF_018398535.1 Haplochromis burtoni
GTATTTTATTGAACGTGTCCTCGTGATATAGAAGATGGTGGGTTATACTTTCCGTGTTCCTCTTACCTTCACAGTGAGGAATCTGCTGATTCCATGTACCTCCTGATGTGCAGGTCACTCTACTGGCTCCCACTAAATGGTAACCTTGGTCACAACTGAAGCTGCAGGTGTTTTTGTAGCTGAACCTCGTATCAGCATCTTCTCCACAGCTGACAAAGCCATTTGTCAAGTTTTGCAGCGCAGGGCACTGAACAGCTACAAAAGAGAGAGGCAACAGAAGGAGTTAAATTAAAGCTTTTTATTTTAATCATCATGCAAATCATCCTCCAAATAACAAAAACTACACAACGATGAAAGGTTAAAAACATGTGGCCGTACCAACACAGTATGGCTGGGATCCATTCCAATTTGCTGATGCTTCACATTGCAGAGATGAAGATCCAGACAGTACATAACCTTCATCACAGGTAAAAGTACAGGTGGACTGATAGCTGAATGAGCCCAGAGGATCGGAGCATTTCATGGATCCATGTGTCGGCTCTGACATCTTCTCACATTGAATCACTGTAGACAACAGGAAAAAAAACATCAGTCCACGACTCCATCACTGTGTAGAAAATAATAATATAATTACAAAAAAAAAAAGTAGCAATATTACGAGCTATTAGAACTTAAACTCACTTTCACATGTAGGGGGTTTTTCTGACCATTTTCCTGATCCCGTGCACCTCAGAGGAGTCTGCACACTCAGCTTGTATCCTTCCTCACAGGAATACTGACACAAGGAGTCATAGGAGAAACTGCCATAGTTGTGAGAGCAATTTACATGTCCTTTATCTGGCACAATCACCTCACTTTTGTTACACTGCACAACTGACAACAAATAAAACACACAGTTAGATATCAAATCCTTTATGTGACTTAAAATATGTATTTAAACTACGCTGTCATTTTGTTTTCTCACCTTGGTCACACTTGTCTCCAAAAAACCCTTCAAAGCAATCACATTTGTGGCTGTTGATGGTTTCAACACACTCTCCATGCAAACAGGAGTTATTCTTACAAGCCGCTGGAAAAAACAGACATGCTTTTAGAAATTTTACCTATTATAGTAAAATAATGTGTCACATAATTAATCTTAATTTTTTAATCTGCTCTAGTATGTTAGTCCCAAAATTTTGCTCACCTGTGTAGCACAGAGCAGTCTTTGATTTTGTACATCTCTCGTCATTCCACTTGCCTGGTTCTTTGTCTCTTTTAATGTACATCTCCACACAATCCTCACTGATCTTTGAATTTATTTCTCTCTCGCCATTGTTCGGTTCTCCTTTTGCCCAGTTGGTTGCTTCCTCTGTCAGAGGCTTGTTGGTTCCTACCCAGGTCCAGACATTATTGATCTTACGGATTCCAATCCAGTAGTAGCCATTTTTCTTGGGCAGCCAGTTGTTAAGATGCTCGATCTCTTCCTGGTTCTGGATGGCCACCATGTCTGTGTAGTGCTCCTGGCACCAGCTTCGTGCATTTTCCCATGTCATTGTGTTGTTTGAATAGAAATAAGACCAGGACTCTACACTAGTCCACATGCACAGCACTAAGGATAGAGAACAGAGATACACATTAGATGCATATGTGGCAGAAAGGATGGATTTTAAGAATTTCTCTTTGGTTGTAAAACTTGCAAGAGTTACACTGATGTTTCTGCTTGCATCAAAATTCTTTACCTAAGCAAATGAAGGTGAAATTCTTCCATGAAGCAGAGCTCTTATATCCCCAGGTCTTAAGTAGTCCAAAGCAGGAATCCTATGAAAATAAAATCACAAAACAAGTTAAAATAAATTTACAGCGTGCTATCATCATTAAATATAAGATAAAAGTGAAATAATGTTCTCTGAAAAGATTGATATTTAAATTACTAACCCTTCTACTCACCATGTTAACTAATATGCCTGATAGCCTACAGAAGATTGTTGATCCTTCCGCCTCAGTATATTTAAGGATAAAATGATTCTGAGTGTGATCCACTGGACAGCCTCCTCTTATATCTGACTCCATCCTCCTACAGGAAGCCTTTCAGCGGAATTTCCCGCAACATTTCCCAACGCTGAATTCCACAGAAGGCTTCAGGATCATTTCCCACAAGAAAGAAAAAAGACAAAAAGAAAACTTCTGTTGTCCGTCATCATCAAAAAAGCATTAAATGATATTAACTTAAACATATTCAAATAAATTCAGTCAATATATGTATTGATAACTTTATATGCTGCAACACTGGCTGCCAGCTGTGTTCACACATTATCTGGTCCTATGGAATCAGAATCTGAAATATCAGTTTATAAAACTGTTGGTTTTCTGTTGTCTTATGTTGAAACAGAGGATGATGATTTTCAGTGTGCTTGCCAAAACAGTTTGGATCTGGGTCAGCTCCACCGAGAGGAAACCTTTAGACCCATAGGGATGGAAACAGTGAGTAGAGCATTGATCTTGATGTGGAAAGGGTTTGCATGATTAAAAAATGGGGAAAATATATTCATTAGAGAAAAAGGTCAGGTCTTTGGCTCAGGTTTATAAAAACATTTGTAATCCTTTTCAGGTTAAACAAAGACACCGAAGTTTGTCATGAACAAGCGAGGAACATATTAGTAATAATCTAATTATAAATGGGTGGATATTATGAGGTACCGGGGAGCAGACTGGGAGACTGGGAAAACATCAAATGTTGTTATTTGTGATGTTTTTTTGTTTTGTTTTTTACAATGTATTACAACTGATGTATTTATTTATTTATTTGTGGTGAACATAAAGATGAACCACAGATAGAATATTTGTGACTGTTGCATGGATACTGGTTTATGCCATTTAGATAAAACAGGAATGAATAATGTGAGGAGAAAAATAAATATTATTCATAATGAATAAGTTGTAATAATTCAACTTGCAAAGAGTTATCTATCGTGTTAGAAAAGTCAGAGTTATTCAGGATGAATTATCAGAGTAGTCCTGCGTTGTTCCTTACTGTTTTGAATATGTCGTATCTGTTTCTATAAATAAGGATGAGTAATATCGTCTTATCTGTCTTTAGTTACTCATTATTGTCACTACATTTACACTTATTCATAAATAGATAAAGGACATTATTTATCCTTCTGAAATTGAGCCACTGGTAAATTTTGTGTTATCATTTTGGCCATAGCTTCCTTTCAGGAAGGCTTTCACTCATATACGCACACCCCCACACAGACACATGCATACACAGTAAGTCCTTGTGACTCATTTCATGTGAGAGTATAGTAAAGGAATACAGTACAAATGTATGAATCACATCCTGACTTTAAACCTACACAATTATAAAGTTAAATTTATGCAATAGGTCAAATGTGACATTCCTCAGAAATCTTTGTCCATATCAGCAGGATGTCATCACCCAGTTGCTGGAGACTTGTCAGCTGCACATTCCTGATGTAACTCTCTCTCAAATGTGCTCTTTTGAGTTGAGAACCGGTGACTGTGGAGGCCTTTGGTTACAGGGAAATTGTCAGGTACAAGAATTTCAAAACTTACTTTTCATGCTCACATTTCTTTCTTGTGAAGAGTAAATAGAGCTATGGATTATTCTGGACCTGTTTTGCCATAAACTTGCACTGAATCTCTTAGCAATAGTATTGCTGTTCTAGTCAGTGGTAATAATATCTCATACTGAGTCACTAGAAGTAGAATCAGTGTACCAGAGATATAAAAAAAAAAAAAACCCTAACAGCACTGAACCGTCAGCCTTGGTCAGAATTATTTATCATTATCTTTAAATGAAGTGAATGCATAAGTTCAATGAGGAGAATTTGTATTCACTCATCAGCCCTGCATGGGTATTCAGGTATGTTAAAATTATGTAAAAAACAAAACAAAATAATGATGAAAAGTACAAGTTATTGAAATATGTAGAGCATGTTGTGTGGAAAGAAATATTTTAAAAACATTCAGACATCTGAAAGTGTGTATAAGGATGTATAAATATGCCAGGATGACCTGACTTAACTAACTGTGGTAGTTTCCTCAGTTTATACTGTCCTTTACTAATAATAAATTACTAATAACTTTGACTTGCTATTCTTTGCCCATTCTAATAGCCATCTGCTCACCTGTTTGGCTTTTTTTTTCAACCTGGGCAATTATGAACCCCCCCCCCCCTCCCCCCCAAACAAAGCATGATTAAAATGCTTGTTATTAATACCAAAATAATATTTCCTGTTATTCCTTTTTTCAGATAACAGCCTTATCCTTTGCCAAGCTGCATACAAATGAATCAAGTTCAGGAGAAGATGTGATATTCTTAATAAATCCCAAAGTTGGTAAATTTAATAGTTACAGCAGTTAAAGATATAGACAAATAATTATACAAATATGAATGTTCAATGAAAGTGATATTATGACGATCATATAACAATTTAAAATATTTTTAAATCAACAAAATAAGAACAGGATTTAAAATGGTGCAAAATTTTGTATAGGAAATATCAAACTTTAAAATAATCTTCACCACTTGATGTTAAATTGCTGCATTTCCCATCATTCCATTCTCCTCAGTTTCGTCCTGAGTTAGTTTACAAAAAACAAAAAACACTGCGGCTATTTGGCTCACTTGTTGCTGATGAATCATTACCGATCCGTATGCTGTTATTCTCAAACTGTGTCCAAATTTCACTCTTGTGTTTTTTGGGAGTGGAATCCAGAAATACAGGGAGAAAATATCCTTTGCAGCAGGATAGAGACCAGACAGTCATCCTCCTCTTGGTTTCAACATCATGTCTGTGAATCTGGCCTGGCACCACTGTCTGGCCTGGGTCCAGGTCATTGTCTTGCTGGAGTCGTGATGCATCCCGCAGACAGTAGTCTCATCCAAAGAATTATCTGAAAACATTCAGAATAATTCATAGTGTGATGATTATAACATGTAACAGTGTTGCATGTTCCATGACATCAGTCACACATTTTGCTAGCATCAAATCTAAAACCCAAAGATAATATCAATAATTTATATCAACCTTAATCCTATATTATTAATCTGTTGCCTACCCACGGTGAAAGGTGGATATATTTACATCCATTATGATGCATATTATCATTAAAAATGACTGATGAGAAAATGTCTCATTTACTCAGATGTTATGTTGTTTGACAGAAGCTGCTGCTGAAGTTAAATCTTTGCTTATCTGATCAACCCAAACATAAGATAAGAAAGTGCTGCAGCAGTAAAAATAATTGTGCGTCCATTCAGTGCATCTAAGGGTCATTGCCAGGTTTTTGTAAGCTCTCATTTTTACATTCAGGGCAGCCTTAGCATAGAATAACTCGATGTTCACAACATGTTGTCATTTTCAGCCTTATGTAAGATATCTGACCCTTTCCTGTCCCACGAAAGTGCTTGCACAAATGACGCTCAATTAAAACAATGGATAGAATACCCAGAAATATAGCTTTTCCTTCCTACCTCTCACTTTTCAATTTTATTCTGCTTTGTCATGTCCTTTATGATGGAAAGGTTGCTGGAGAGACAAAAGGTCCAGGCAGCTTTCAAAAGAGGTTCTTTCTCAACCTCTAAAAAAAGTCATGGTGGCAGAAGGTCATTGCTAAAACTGTGAGAGTCGGTGCATGTCGTGCAGAATTGATGAGCCAAGTTATGAAAGCAGACGGCTTCAGACCCTGCTCGGCTAAGCATTTCTATCATTGTGGTGACAAAACTAATGGAATATTTTTATTGGTCATTATAACAAAACATGGAAGTGCCAAAATCAAATTTTTTTAAACAATATTTATTTGTTTTGTGTGTACATGAGAACATTACAGTTACAGTAGCTCAGTAAATAAAAATAAAAATATAGCTTTGTACAAGCAAACACCTGAATAAACATTCAACACAATTTTCTTTTAGAAAATAAATATCACATAAATACTAAAAAGAATTCACAGGTATGCAGTGAAATGGCAGCTTACATGTTATGTGAACTTTTAAGTAACAGGAATAGCCACATTTTCCCAGCATTTTCATGAAGTTGTAGAACAATATGTTCAATATAAAACTCCCACTGGGAGGAAATACATGTTGAAACAACATTTCAGAGCAATCACAGATCTTTTTACAGTTTACAAAGGGATACAATGATTCAGTGGATGTGTCTAAATAAGCTCTTTTTCTTACATTGGCTTTGCCTTATTAGAGTGTTATACTAGTGCAAATAATATGTTGTGCAATAATGTGGTAAAAATTTACAGTATTCATATTTGTTTATTAAGAATATCAGAGATTTCTATATTAGGCTGTCAATGCTGTTTTTGTAGCTCTGTGAGGGAGACTCAGTGCTGCTGTAATAAAAGAGAGAAGATTAGCACTGAAATTTCAATAAACTTAAAAATAAAGACAATAAAAATGGTTAATCCTTCTCT
The DNA here is from genome assembly GCF_018398535.1 of Haplochromis burtoni. Classification (NCBI taxonomy): domain Eukaryota; kingdom Metazoa; phylum Chordata; class Actinopteri; order Cichliformes; family Cichlidae; genus Haplochromis; species Haplochromis burtoni. The sequence continues at coordinate 161,163 of NW_024582403.1, forward strand.
AACCTGCTCAGGTCGAATTTGGTTACATTCTTCTTCAGTTTTTTCAAGACCCACAAAGCCATAGACACACCAGATAACAAGGCAGTGCCCCCTGTTGCCACACCAGCGGTAACTGCAGTAATTGGAGCAGGAGCTGTGGAGACACGGTGAAATGTGAATAGCGTCAAACTTTGAACTGAAACTTGTTATGTTAAGTTTATGCATTTTAACTTCTTGTTCCCCTTGTTCTGTTGTTGCTTATTTACCTTGACAGGTGGGTTTCTCTGCAGACCAGTTACCATGTTGACCACATGTCAGCAGCTCAGGTCCTTCTAATGAGTAGCCTTGGTCACAGCTGAAGGAGCACTGAGAGTTGTAAACTGACTCAGTGCTGGAACAATTGATGTGACCGTTTTTAGGAGGCTCAAGCAACAAACATGTAACAGCTGTTGTAAAGGAAAGGAAGATGTGACTTTCATGTCATTAACATACAAATGAAGTTGTGAACAACAAGCAATCCAAGTAAAATGGGTTCACATGTACCTGTGCAGGTTGGTGATCTGGAGGTCCATTGGCCTGGATGTGTACACTCCATGCTGTGTGCACCTTGCAGCTCATGTCCTTCATCACATGTAAAATGACAAACCATGCCAAGTGGA
>NW_024582403.1:162959-190731 GCF_018398535.1 Haplochromis burtoni
CAATTTACATGTCCTTTATCTGGCACAATCACCTCACTTTTGTTACACTGCACAACTGACAACAAATAAAACACACAGTTAGATATCAAATCCTTTATGTGACTTAAAATATGTATTTAAACTACGCTGTCATTTTGTTTTCTCACCTTGGTCACACTTGTCTCCAAAAAACCCTTCAAAGCAATCACATTTGTGGCTGTTGATGGTTTCAACACACTCTCCATGCAAACAGGAGTCAATCTTACAAGCCGCTGGAAAAAACAGACATGCTTTTATAAGCCTTGCTAATCATAGTAAAAATAATATATCAAATAAACTATTTCTAAATGTTTTATCAGTAGATTACCTTGATAATAATGAACCAGAATAACAAATCTAAGGCAGCTAAAATAAAGAATATAAGCCCCAAACTGTTGCTTACCTGTGTAGCACAGAGCAGTCTTTTTTTTCATACACCTCTCGTCATTCCACGTGCCTGGATTTTGGTCTCGTTTAATGTACATCTCCACACAGTCCTCACTGACTCCTACACTTTGTCCAGTTTTGCCATTGTTTGGTTCTCCTTTTGCCCAGTTTGTTGCTTCTTCTGTCAGAGTTTTGTTGGTTCCTACCCAGGTCCAGACATCATTGATCTTACGGATCCCTATCCAGTAGTAGCCCTTTTTTTTGGGCAGCCAGTTGTTAAGATGCTCGATCTCCTCCCGGTTCTGGATGGCCACCATGTCTGTGTAGCTCTCCTTGCACCAATTACGTGCATCGTCCCATTTCATTGATTTGTTTGAATAGACGTAAGACCAGGACTCAACACTAGTCCACATGCACAGCACTAAGGATACAGAACAGAGATACACATTAGATGAAATTTTTTGCAACAATGCAAAAAATGTTAAGTTTCTATCAGGCTCTAAAACTTGCAGGTGGGATGATGTCTGCATTGCACATACTTGAGCAGATAAAAGTGAACTGGATCCACGATGCACGTGCCTGAAATAATCCATAGCACAATTCCTAAAAAATAAGTTAGAAAGATGCATTAACATACATTAATAGTATACTATCAATCACAGGCTATAAGATACAACTGAATAAATCTGCAGTGCAGAGAATGGAATTTAAACTGATTCAACTTCCACTCACCATTTTAAGTGATTCTTTAGCCTTTGACTTCAGTGCAGATCGATGTGATTCTGAGGGTTTTGCGCTGAAGTGCCTGCTTTTATGATGGTTGGCTTGGTCCAGGCTTCCTGAAAGCTTTCATAACAATTGGACTTTTGAGTGGAAACTCCACCCCGACTCTTATACTCCTCCACGCTATGAGAGGCTGTTCCTTTTGAGATAAAAAGAAAAGCAAAAGTAAAGTTAAAAAGGAAAGAAAAATAACAAATGAAATTCTGTTATTTATTAACACAGCTGCTATTTTCATTAGTACTTTCAGTATCATTATCATAAGCAGAAAACAAGTGTATTTATTTCGATTTACAAACTATTTTCATGAAGTTACTAGTTACTAGTGTATTACATTTTGTGCTACCTTATATGAGTATCACACTGCACTGCACTGCACGTGCAAATATTGCATTTTTAAACATGCACAACCACTGCATATAGTGTTCTTCACTGAGATGCCATCAAAACATGCTGCTCAGGGTGCTTTAGAGAACAATAACATATGCAAAAAGCCCCACACAGTCCATCAGCCCTGCTTCAAAAGCACCTGTGAACATCATTTAAGTGATCCTCTCATTAATTCGGGTGAGAATGTTGATGAGGAGAAGATCTGTCAAGCTAAACTGACTGAGATAAAACAACAGGCAGTGGTTATTGAAGTCATTGCTCTTACTCTATTAACCATGGTTATCTGCAGGAAAACATGTACAGTCATCACTGCTTTGCATAAAAAGAGCTTCCCAGGGATACTGATGCTAGTAAGATTGCACCTAAATCAACCAATTATTGGAGCATGAAGAACTTTAAAGAGAGAAGTTCAGTTGTTATAAATACATTTTCAGGGCACCTTACAAAGCCCAGCAAGCGCCAGTACCATCTCCTAAAGCAGGGGTTTCAAACACAAGGCAGGGGGCCAGAACTGGCCTGCCAACGACTCCAATCTGGTCATTGGATAGTTTTTGGAAAATGTCAATGAGAGGATACATTTTATTTTTTCAACTGCATTTTCTATATTTTTATCAGCTTATGAAAATACCACGCTAAACTGAAATAGCAGAAATGTTCCAGCTTTTTTACTGTCTACAAAAGAATTTTTTTTTTCTCCATGGGCTCACGTTATTAAAATGGGCATTTTTTGTTAATTAACAAGATGTTTTATAATTTTAGGACAGACTGGGCAATGAGCTACCAGACTTCTAATTTCTTACAATTTAAGTCCAAAGACTGATCCTGACAGATTTCTTTCATTTACCAAAACAGCATTTCTTTATCACGAACAAAAAGAGATGTACTGTTGAAACTTCTTTTTCTGCAGGGTTTAAATGTGTAGTTAAACTTCTTTAGATTGATAGAAAGAGTTTCACTGGTCTAGCCCACTTTACATGAAAGGGCGCTGTATGTGGCCCACAGTGTAAAATGAGTTTGCCATCCTTGTAATAAAGTTATTCAGTTGCTTAGGAAAGACAGCAGGCAGGTGTGAGTGTGAGTGAGACTGATGTTTTTCAAAAAACTACAGGTACTGCAGAGGCGTGTGTTAAGTCATTTTTTCTCTGATGAAGCCCCTTTACAATTGTTTGAGACAGCCAGAGAAATGATTGTCCAGAGACGAAAAGGTGAGCTCTAACATCAGGCCTGTGTCATGCCAACAATAATGAATCTTGTGACTATTCGTGTGTGGGGTTACGTCTCATAGATAGGCGTGGGATCACTCACAATTGTGCCTAAAAACATAGCCATGAATAAAGAATGGCACCAAAACATGAAAGCATTTTTCCCAACCACCAACAAGAACATTTTGCTAAAAAACAATGCCATTCCCAGCATGCTGGAGCAAAAGTGATAGCTATGCTTGGGGAACATTGTTACGGGTCCCAGATGTGAAGACCACAATAACAAAAAGAATGCAAATCTGTAAAAATAAAGGTAGAGTCTCAAAGAAAGAATCACAGGAGCACTCGTATCTTTTCCTGAATTGCGTCTTTTATTTCAGATCAACAAATATAATTTACATCCAGTGTTTTCACTTGTCAGATATGCTCAATAACTGTAAAAGGTAAATAAAAGGCATTTGGCAAATATATGTATCTATGGTTATTACATTTCTCCAGTTTACACTGTTAATTACACTATTCCTTCACTCATTTACATCAGCAGTGCAGATACCATACACATCTTATTGCTCTTTCTCACATATAGGGCAAACTCAAAATAGCTTATCCACAAATCTGATATAAGTGCATAAATCTTACTAGATTAGACAAAACACAGCTGAATGTATTACTTTGCAATGTAACAACATAAATGTACATGCATTCTTAGCTTATTCTTAACATTTCCACATCACTTGAACCATAAAGTGTATATGAGATATTTTAAACTCGAATAATCTGATGTCAGGGCCTTTACAGTTAAATTGGAACACCACACACACATATTTGATTGTTAAATGGAGTTTACCAAGTTTAAATACATGCCGCGGGCTGGCAAACTCTCGCGGTAACTCTCGTGAGACTTGGGGCTGCGCGGCTCGGCTTTACCAGGTGGCTGCAACTAAACCCCACTTAAGGTTACATCGGCGGTGTCAACATAACTCTCAGTAAACACCGAAGTAGAACGAGGCACAAAACCCTCATACACTGTATTTTTAAGACGATACTGACCTGTACAAATAAAGGTAGAGTCTCTAGGCAACCGCGGGCGAACGACTACAGTGTCAACAGTTCCTCTTATTATTTCTCACTTTTACTCTCCTCAATTGTTATGGACTACACGCAATGAATGTAAAATAATAATTGTCTTAATTGCTGGCATATATTTTTCTTAAAAATAATAAAATTTATCAAAATGTGGTAGCACATTTGTGTTCACCACATGCTCCCCAACAGGAAAAGTGGCTCCTGACACTTAACTTGAATTATATAAAAAAAAACTTTAAACTAACAAAGTCTCTTTACAGAAGTCCCTGGAATATTCCTCTTGCCCAGGTGTCCTTAACATTCAGGCATCCTTCTTCCTGAGATTTCTGTTTGATTCAATAGCCAGGAACAACATATGAAACAGGTAAGTAAGGGCTAAGGGTAAGGGGAGAGGGGTAGGGGGGCTGGGAGTAGAGAAGAGGGTAGTACAGGGAAGGATATGGCGAAGGCTGGACGTTGATGGTGTTCACCGCAGGATGAGCCTGATAGGCTGGTTGACCCAAGGACGGGTAGGTGAAGAATGTGGTGGGACGTCTCTGCCTGCTGGACTGCCTAAGACGAGGCGGTGGCTCTGGATGGATGTCATCCCCTGGCTCCACCCTGGGTTCCGGCTCTGGGTCAGGAACCTCTACTGGATCAGGACTGGACTCAGTGACGTCAACTTCTTCTTGAACCTGAGGCATCTCCTGATCGAGGTAGGTCTGAGTCTCTTAACACGATTAGATCCTCTTCCGGAACCATGCCACTTTTTTTTCTAGGTTGGACACAAGCCCTTAAGACTTGTCCTAGTTCACTTGGACCGGAGCTCTGTTGCGCTCTACTTGGAACTGGTGTGACTGGAGAATGCCCCCCTTGAGGATATCTGGGTGCACCAAGCCAGTAGAATGGCTCACCCTCTTCCGAGTCAGTTGTGTCAGGGTTCGGCTCTGGTGTCATTGGTCTTCCGGTGGACTTCTTGTTTCTCTTGTGTGGTCTTGTAGCCTGACTTTGGATAATGTCCACTGGCAAGTCGTTTACTTGTAACAACAAGTTCCTGTGCAAGGTGCGAACAGGACGGCCTTGACACACTTTACCGGCCTCCCTGAAGGGATACAGCCTATGTCTGTGCTGCTACGAGAGAACGCCTCACACTCTTCCCTTAGCACCTTTTCAACTGACTCCTGTTGATCCGGACTCAGGTGGCTAAGATCAACTGGGGGCAGCCATGACTCAGTGGACAGTTCAGAAACAGAGGTGGCTGCGCTTACCTCAGCTGTGGTGATGGGGCTCTCTGTGGGTTGAGTCAGCTCTGATGTGTTTGTGGGTCGGTCTGTCTCAATAACTTTAGCGACATGTTGAATAGTACCCAGGGCTGTTCTCTTTGGTAGAATTATTTCGTGCTTGGAGTGGTTAGAGATGGGGACCTTAACAAATGGCCTTTGATGGTTGTTGATCTCAAGGAGCCCTTCCCCAACACTCAGGTGTCTCAAGGCAGTGTTCTCATCGGGTTCGTACAGCACCAGGGGGTCACAAATGTCAAAACTTTGGGGTACTCTGCACCACACTTGGACTGCTTTTCCAGCAGGAATGGTCACATTGCTCTTCCCAATTCTCACTGTGGCTGGGTCACATCCTGCTCTTTGTGGTACTTGTATGAAGTTTACCATAGCCATCACTTGCTCTTCGTCTGTACCAAAAGCTTTGCGTAGGAGACTATACAATAAAGCACTGGCCTCTCGGTCTGACTCTTGTGCTTGGATAATGGCGCCAAGCACGTTTGCTCCCAGGAGGGGCTGAGGGAGTGACAGCTTACTGACAAGGAAAGGGACTTGCACAGTAAGATTGGGATCTTCGTGACCAGCGAGAGTGACTGTAAGTTCGACCCACCCATCATAAGGAACTGCTGTCCGTTAACCGCATAAACTTCAAGTCCATCATTTAACAGCTCTTGGAGGGGTCGCACCTGATAGTTGGGAAAAAACCGCTGAACCCACTGTCTGTCCACTAAACTCACTTGTGAGCCAGAATCAAATAACACTGTCACTGGATAGCCACCAATCAAACACTTGAGGAGGCTTTTCTTTCCAACTAGGTGGACTTTACAGCTGTTTGGTGTTAAACTTTGGCAAGAGGTTACCTGTTGCTTTCTCTGGTCTCGCTTTGGCTGCTTTCTTTTTAGCTTACTGCAACGCCTTGCACACTCAGTGGTGAGCTGTGCAGAGGAGGACCTTACTGGCTGGGACTGTGACTCTGCGCCGGCCTCTGGCTGTCCCTTGACAGAGACCGATCCCAGTTTCCCTGAGTTTTGGTCCGCTTTAAAGATCCCACTGCTCGGTGTCCTGACTCGCAGCATACAAAGCAATGACTACAGTCCTGCAAGTTCTGCTCAGTACACTTTGGACAAAGGAACACTTTCTTTTGGAGGTGGAGAACCAGATCAAGGTCCTGCAGGAGCAGTTTGATAGCAGCATGAATGAGAAAGAATAGTTGGTTAATACGATGGCTCTGACAAAGGCCCGTCTGATCAGGGCAGGGAAGCTAACGTCCGCTCTTGGTGACGAACAAGTATGCTGGGAAGAAAGTGTAGCCCTGTTTGAGCAAGAGATCATCAATGTTGTGGGAAATGTCTTCATTGCAGCTGCTTGTGTGGCATATTATGGCGCATTTACTTCCCACTATAGACAGCTGCTAATTGACCAGTGGATAACGCAGTGCCAGAACCTGAACATCCCAATCAGTTCCACTTTTAGCCTGATTAACATTCTTGGTGATCAATATGTCATCCGCCAGTGGAATGCAGAAGGTTTGCCTCTTTTAGGTTCTATATGAAAACAAAGATGGCCAACCCACATTACCTGCCAGAGGTTTGCATCAAAGTTACAATTATCAACTTCACTGTCACTAAATCTGGCTTAGAAGACCAACTTCTCAGTGATGTGGTGCGTCTTGAGAGTCTGCATCTTGAGGAACAGAGGAACGAGCTGATTGTGCGCATCAACGCTGACCGCAGCCAGCTGAAAGATATTGAAGACTGCATTCTTAAGCTTCTCTTTACCTCTAAGGGGAATATACTTGACAACGAGGAGCTAGTTCAGACTCTCCAGGAGTCAACGGTGACTTCAGAGGCCATAAAGCAACGTCTGGAAGAGGCAGAAGCAACTGAGCTGTTGATAAACTCTGCAAGGGAGCGCTACAGGCCTGTGGCCACTCAAGGATCTGTTTTGTACTTTGTCATTGCCAGTCTGTCAGAGATCGATCCTATGTACCAGTTCTCACTCAAGTACTTTAAACAGCTCTTTAATTCCACCATCGAGACATCAGAGCACTGTGCTAGAAGAGCGCCTTCAGATCTTCCTGAATCAAATCTTGCTAAACTCCTACATTAATATGTCAAGTGGACTCTTCGAGCAACACAAGCTTATCTACAGCTTTATGTTGTGCATAGAAATCATGAGGCAGCATGGCGAGATCTCTGATGGGGAATGGTGGCACTTCCTAAGAGGAGCTTCTTCACTGAAAAAGGAGTTTCCAGAGCGACCAGATGTGCCATGGCTAAGTGTTTTTTACTGGCAGACATGTTGTGAGCTGGAGGACACACTGCCTTGCTTCAAGGGCATCTCCAAAGAAATCACTAGAACCCATATCCATAATTAAGCTAGGGCATTTTGAAGCATCTTTAAATCCAGAAAAATGGAATGGCTATGTGTCAGAGTTGCCTTCTCTCGAGGAGTCCAAAAAGGAGAAACAGGAGATAAAAGGCTACTGGAATGAGCGATTGGGATCTTTCCAGAAACTAGTTCTTATCAAGAGCTTCATGGAAGAGAAGGTGGTTTTTGCAGCAACTGAGTTTGTGATTGTCAACCTGGGGAAGGAGTTTGTGGAAAACCCTCCAGTTAACCTGGCTAATCTCTATAATGACATATCCCCTACCACCCCATTGATCTTCATCCTCAGCACAGGTTCTGACCCAATGGGTGCCTTCCAGCGCTTTGCAAATAAGAGAGGGTGTCTCGACAGGGTCGAGGCTATCTCACTGGGGCAAGGCCTGGGACCTATAGCGGAGAAGATGATCCATTCAGCGCTGACAAGTGGCAACTGGGTCTTCTTGCAAAACTACCATCTGGCTGTGTCTTGGATGTTAGCCATGGAGGAGCTCATTAAGACCTTCACTGACCCTGACACATCAGTCCATGAGAACTTCCGTCTATTTCTCAGTTCCATGCCGACCAAAGTATTTCCTGTTACAGTGCTCCAGAACTCCGTTAAGGTGACTAACGAGCCTCCTAAAGGCCTGCGAGCCAACATGCAACGAGTCTTCACAGAGATCACCAGCAGTTTCTTTGAACACCACATTTCGGGACACCAGTGGAGGAAGATTGTCTTTGGAATCTGCTTTTTCCATGCAATCATCCAGGAGCGGAAGAAGTTTGGTCCCCTGGGCTGGAACATCCGCTACGAATTCAATGACAGTGACAGAGAATGTGCTCTGCTCAACCTCAACCTGTACTGCAAAGATGGCACCATCCCTTGGGATGCTCTGGTCTACATCACTGGTGAGATCACATATGGAAGGAGAGTGACGGATGCCTGGGACCAATGGTACCTAAGGACAATCCTCAAAGGCTTTTTTTCTCCAGAAACTCTGCAGCCTGGCTACACGTACTCCCCCTCAGGTGTTTACTACGCTCCAGAGTCAGATGAACTCGAACAATCAGACTTCCAATCATTGATGATCCTGAGATCTTTGGTATGCATGAGAATGCCAACTTGGCTTTTCAGCGTCAAGAAACTATAACTCTGATCAATACCATACTGGATGTTAATCCTCGTTCTTCAGTACAACAGGGAGCTAAGAGTAACGATGACATAGTCTGCGAGCTCGCCGAACTGATTTTAGCCAAACTGCCCGAGCGACTGGACATGGATGAAGCAATTGACACACTGTTTATCAAAGACACCAATGGGCGCATTAACTCCCTCACAACTGTTTTGGCCCAAGAAGCAGACCGATTCAAAAACTTGCTTAAAGTTCTCAGGATGTCACTTATCACTCTGCAAAAGGCAATAGCAGGTCTCGTTGTGATGTCAGAGAAAATGGACCGAATCTACACAAGCTTTCTGAACAACCAGGTCCCCACCCACTGGGCAAACTCTGCCTACCCTTCCCTCAAACCGCTGTCTTCTTGGGTCAGAGACTTGACTCTCAGAACTTCCTTTATCCAGACTTGGATCACACGTGGTCAGCCCAAATCACTTTGGATCTCCGGGTTCTTCTTCCCTCAAGGCTTTCTTACTGGAGTGTTGCAGAATCATGCCCGGCGTTACAGTTTGCCTATTGATGAGCTTAATTTCCGCTTCAGCGTGGTGCCGGCCTACAGGGATGAGGAAGCAGTCTGTGAGGCTCTACGCACTCTTCCCATTGGTGCAAAACTGAACATGGATGAGGAGGACGGTGTACTTGTTCACGGCATGTTCATGGATGCCTGTCGCTGGGATGATGTCGGCATGGTGATTGATGATGCGCTGCCTCGGGTTATGAACGCCATGCTGCCGGTGGTGCACTTTGAGCCACAGCAGAACTACGTTCCAGAGCCTGACCTCTACCACGCTCCTCTGTACAAGACCTCAGCCAGAGCTGGCACTCTGTCCACCACAGGTCACTCAACTAATTTTGTGGTAACAGTAATGCTTCCCTCCAAGCGACCCAGCGACTACTGGATATCCAAAGCCTCCGCACTCCTGTGCCAGTTGGATGATTAAATGTTTATTCGAGTGCAAAGTAGAATTTTAAATGTCACCAAAACATTCGCACAGTAGCAACTGTAATAGCAACACAGACCACAATAAAAATTTCACCTAACTGAGCTGTGTAGTGTCTTTGTTTTCTGATGCAAGGCTCTTAGCGAGTTCAAAGAGGTCTTGACCTTGGAGTGAAAACAAGCTTCTCCTGATATTCCAGGCAAGTTCCTTTCTCTCGGTCGACATGTTGTATGTATTTCTGATTATCCTTCAGCTCGATAGTGACTAGGATGCGTCACACTCCCCTCACTGCAGTACGGTTCCACGTCGAGGCAAAGGTCCCCTTTTCGCCTCACTATCTGGACACCTACTCGCTGGCTTGGCTGGAGTAGCGGCCTTGTCACGATTGTGTCGTGGTTCTGGTATCACTGGATCTGCCCTCGACGACTGTAGAGGAGAGATCCCAGACGAGCCCCCACAGTTTGTTACGGGTCCCAGATGTGAAGACCACAATAACAAAAAGAATACAAATCTGTAAAAATAAAGGTAGAGTCTCAGAGAAAGAATCACAGGAGCACTCGTATCTTTTCCCGAATTGCGTCTGAGAGGACAGGAAGTAGGTCCGCTCTAGGCAACCGCGGGTGAACGACTACAGTGTCAACAGTTCCGCTTATTATTTCTCACTTTTACTCTCCTCAATTGTTATGGACTACACGTAATGAATGTAAAATAATAATTGTCTTAATTGCTGGCATATATTTTTCTTAAAAATAATAAAATTTACCAAAATGTGGTAGCACATTTGTGTTCACCATCATCAAATGTTTGGGTCCATAGCCAGGAAACTCCCCAGACCTTAATTCCACTGAGAACCTGGTGGACAAACAAAAATCCCCAAAACTCCAACCGCTGATTATGCACGAACTGGCTGCCGTCAGCCAGGATGTAACCCAGATGCTGCTTGAAAGAATGGCAGGATGCCAGGGCATATGTCACTGGTCTTAAGAAAAGGCCAAATAGTTTTACAAATATTGACCCTTTGCATACACTTAATGTGATTGTCAATAAAACACATTTTGACATGTATCCTCAGTGTACAATACAGTACAGTACAGTACAGTGTACAATAGAAACAACCAATAAAAAGGTCTAAAAACACAGAAGCAGTAAACTTTGTGAAGGCATATACCTGTGTCATTCTCAAAGCTTTTGGCCACAATTGTAATTTGTTAAAAAAAAAAAAAACACCTGAGGGGAAAAGAAGAACAAATTCAAAGACAAAGCAAATTGTATGACATAGGGTACTTAAGCGTTTCCTGGTGAAGCAACAATGGTACAGAGTACACACAAAAATACACGTATTAAATATAAGGCCACTGAGAAGGAAATTCTTTTTCAAAGCTCTGAAATACTGGGAGCTGATAAGAGTCTATCTGTGATTGACTTGTGTGCCACTGACATGCTTTCTTGGATGTCAGGAAACAATATTATCTTCATCAGCCCTAATGAGGATTTCTTGTGTTTGCATTTGTGTTTCAAGAAATCTCATGGCCCATGTCTAAACCTCAACTGTATGCAATGAATCATTCTGACTAATACACAACAACAGTACAAAGTGTGCTAACAGACACTGCATAGACTAAAACATGCTTTTCACAGTTCAGAACTGACATGTCATTGAAAAGGAGGTGTTAGTAGAAAGCAAGGGGAAAGATTTTGTAGGAAAGATCACGACAGTCACTTGTTTGCGAGTGTCTTGAGATGGAAAATGTGCGGCACATAGGAGCAGAGGTGCCTGCTGGCTGCCTGCGTTTCCAGAAGTGACAGTTTACATCCTTCCTGTCTGAGCTGAGGCATGGGATTGTAGCTACTGTTATTGACACACTTTGCCTTATTCCCTTCCACAATTAGATAAAACAAACTCTCTGATTAACTAACACAGCTATGAATAGTAGAACAATTACACAGTTGTAACTAGAATGGAACAGACAGTTACACAACTCATCACTATTAGTTACAAAAAATGTAAAGGTTTATTTGACTTCCCTGTCTTATTGGCTTGGTTATATGGGAAAGGCTTTGTCTTTTTAGAGGTTTATCTTTCTCTGACTGTCCTAAAACTTCTGTGTCCTTTGGCTCCAAGCTTAAGGTAACATGATAAATTACTTCTTAATGAAGTCACAGGGCAAACGGGAGTCTAATCACGCAAAGCAAAACCATGCATCCTGCTCCCCGCTGAAGCGTTCTTGATGTGAATCCAAAAAGATAGGATTTCTTTGGATTAAGAACCAAAAGGCCCTCAGAGGGAGGATCAAACCTAACTCTGAGGTTTGATCTTGACCTCTGATCTCTCCGATAAACACCAGTGGACAATCTGCCGCATGCTGCAGAAAACGGCCGAAAGCAGAAAATTCTCATACCAGACTTAGACATTTGACGATCTCACTTCTGCGTCTGAGTAATGTAACATAAAGTTTTCTAATGCAAATCCACGGTATACAGAGACTGCAAGGAACGCAAATTCAAACACTTCGCACTCACTGCCATATGAAGGCGCCAGCGTGCGAGCGCACTGTTAAATCTGCACATTTATGGCAACAAGTCGCGAATGTCCTGCCGCTTTAAGAAGCGAAGTAGAAATCCTGACCCAAATAAAGGTATGTGTGAGAACTACTCATGTTCTCTGTGGTCAGTAGACCTCTGCGCAGTTTGAGAGTCTACGGCGTTTTGCGTAAATCTACAGTCGCAATGGCAGACGCTCTGGCTAAAATCCCCGATGTAGAGATTGATCCAGAGGGAACATTTAAGTACATACTGGTCAGAGTAAAAGCGAAAGATGGCGATGTGCATAAAGACATTGTCCGTGGCACAAAAAATGCCGAATATCACAGTAAGTTATTATAGTTTGTTTCAAGGAGAGCGTCAACTGCGTCAGTTTAGCGCGAGATATCGTGCAGACCAGTGACTGTTGGTGCAGATGAAAACCTGCATGTAGTCTATTTTGCAATGTTGTCTCATTGTTATGTTCCCTTTGGTGGATTTTGCGGACGTGCATTGCGGAATAGATACTGCACAGAGCAGAGGGATGAAATTCATGCCAACCTAGTCGTTGGAAACAACTACCAAATTTCCGTAATTGCTATTTTTATTAAATTGTAACTAAATTACAATCTCAATTTCTTCTAAATGTCTTCATACATTTTCAGATCATATTTTTGAGAAGGTCAACCCTGCTATGGAGGCCTTGGGGATGGAGTGCAAATGCCTTGGAGGAGGAAAGATTGAGCACAACAACCAAGAGAAAAAAATAAGGGTGTTTGGAGAATCCACTGTAAGTTAACTAAAAGCTGAATGAAAAGTTAAAATCTTCAGTAGTATTTAATTCACTAATGTCAGGTCTCTTGCTCACTCGCAGGCCTTTGGAAAAGCTGACCATGCTGTTTCTGTGGAGAAGCTGAAGACTTTCTTCAGCGACTATGAGATCACCTGGTCAGACGACAAAAAATAGTTGTAACCTTTGTGACATTTCAAACATCCGCCTTTATTTAACAGTTCTGTGAATCAAACCACATAATGATGCTGTAACTGTTCTGTAACCATTCAAATACAGTCCTTCTGCATTTCACATTTGGTTTCTTACTCAATGAAAGCACAAATTCTGATTCTCTGCAGTTGTAAAAATTTTAGTCCTTCAGAATTGAATACTGTATATGAACTCTGTAGATATTCCTGTAAATACCTTTTTGACTTTTAATCCCTATTGGCCTCAGTTGAATAGGAGTACATTTGCCAGGCGTAAAGTCCATACAGGAAAGGGTGAGTCTGTTGGAATCACAGACATATCCTGTTACACAGGAGGGAAAGTTTATTGTTGAAAACCCAAAAGAGAGATAACAAGCACTTTCATTTAACCTACGGATAATCACTTTTGTTTTTGTTTAAGTCCGGATAATGATAAACATCAAGCTAAATTCAGCAGAACTCTTTCTAAACGGTAGTGCAATAATAAATAAAAGCCTGCGATAAAATATCTCCAATCAAAAAACTAACAAGAACTCAGAGTGAGAAAATAGCCCGAGCTGAGTCATATTTTAAATCACACGTTGAATTTTTAAAAGTTCTTCCACCTTCAGCATTTTATGGCTTTAATCCAGTTCAAATTTCACTTTTACTTTTATGCTGCCAAAAAAATGCACTTTTAAAATCGGTAGTAAACAGAAGGTACTTACACCAGACCACATGGTAATATTTAGCAGGCACAGTATTTGCTGTGATCAACTTCTTCAGTTTGCATGTTTGCATGCATTAGTAAAGTTCATTTGCAGATTCTGGGTCATTAACTTAAGCATAAATTAGTGTTTTAATTTGATGACGGCACTGTAAACTTTGTAGTGGTGTTAAAGGGAACCACTTAGTTGTGTCACGTGATCCATGAGCACATGAATGATTTTTGTTTTATGCCTGTCCCTGTTGTGATATGGTACTGTGCAAACGTCTTGAACCACCCATCATTTCTTTGTTTATTGCACACAAAAAAGAAATATGTGCAAAAATACACAGAAATACAATTTATTATTATTTGTACATTTCTACTGAGCTTGAAAGGTAATACATGGAATGACCACATTTATTCTTTTCCAGAGCTTGAACTCACTTAGGCAAGTTTCTTTGTCATTTATTCAGGTAGTCACTTCACTACCTGTATGTGCCACGCAAGCTTCCACCATGTTTTACAGATGCCCAAAGACACCCACTGTTGTACTTCTCTTCTGTACATGTTGACAATTTAAACCAAAGATTTTAGTTTTGGATTCATCACTCCATAAGACCTGATGCTGCTGATTTTCAGTCCAGTGCTTGTATAATTTGGCACTCCTTGGCCTTTTCCCCTCTTTCCTTCCTTAAGAATGGCTACATGATAAGTCTTAAGTAAAAACTCATCATACACACAGTTTTTAAGGTTCAACTGAATCTCTCAGGTCCTACGTCAGGTCTTTGTTGAATTTCTTCCTATTAAGAACATGTTGTAGTTTTTAGGCCTGCCACTTCTCCACTTCACCAGTTTCCTCGAATATGTTAAGGATACTCGGGCTGCTAGTAACAAAAGGCCTAAAGATACAATTCAAAGTTGCTGCTTTACTAAGATGTCTTTTATCTATAGTCACAACACTCATTCATCCCTTGAGCTAAGCGCCTTTTTAATGCATGACTGATTCATAGGTCAAGTGGCCTGATTAACCAAAAAAACATCGAAAGTCTTCATGTTCAAAGACATTGCTCAAGACCACCTAAAAAGTATAAAGAAATGAGTGGTAGTGACTGTGAAGAAACAAGATTCATTCTGGTGTTTATTTTTTAACATGACACACTGTGTGTTTTAAGTGTGTTTCTCCTAAAGCAAAACACAAACGCTGCTTTTTCTCAGCTGTGTTAGCAGTACATGAAAATACTTTGGGTGACTTTACATTGACAGTTGATTGCTGTTTTTAATATTAAAAAGTAGCTTTATTTTTCATTATAATAGACGAAAGAAGTAATAGACCTTTTACCATAAAAGACTGCATTTACATGAAATTCACAGCCCAATTTTTCCGATGATATTTAGGTTGGCAGCATGCTAAATGTCACCACTGGCACACATTCCTGTACTTTCCGTTTCACTTTGACTCACTCAGTGCTTAAAAAATCACAAAGAAAACATTTGGATAGAAAGTACCATGTAGCTTTGCAGACAGGATTGGAATTAGCTCATGTCGACACTCTGAATAGACCTTAGTTCACACTGAGTCACATCAGAAGACTTAAAAAAAGTTACTGGCTAAATTCTGCCAAATACCCCATGACCCTAACAAAAAGAATAACAAAAGCCATTTTCCTTCCACTTTGTATTCCAATCTACAACCGGTTTCCTTTAAACTGATAACCTTTCCATTACCTAGGTATGGGGAGGTCTGTGTGGGAGGTAGGAGGCTTAAAGTGAGTTAGACTCAGCCTTTTTCTTGTAAAATGAATAATTTACAGTAAGTAATTAGCAAATTCTTTGTAATCTTATTAGAGGACACCATCATAATACTTCCATTGTTTTTTAAAGCATTTTTTCATATATTCATTTTACCCTATTTAAATGCATGTTGCTTTGAAGGTTCACTAGACTGTAAAAGTGTCTAATTTATTGAGATTAAACTGTAGTTTAGGTAACTATATATATATATATATTATATTATATATATATAATATATTATATATATTAGTTTGTAACCAAATTTTAATGTTTAAGTGGTTGCAAAGCCTTAGAAAAAGTCATGAAACTGAAGAAGTTGTAGGACTGCTGGATTTTGACCTCACTGTCGATCAAATAAAAGAAATGCTTTTATTTTGGGGAACACTGAAAATATGAGACTTGGAAAAGACAAACTATTACTGAATTCTACAGGATTCAGCAATACTGGTTTCTTTTTTTTTTCTTTTTTTAAATTATAACATAGTAGTAAGTGGAAAAACCACCATATTGCCATTGTCCCGTGTATTTTTATACTTCCAAGTGTACTTCAAACAGGTCGGAGCCTTGTTTCCTGAAGAAGAAGAATGTCCCTTCCTGTAGCAGCGCCAGCTCACACCTCAGGGTGTCTGGAAAAGAAGTCACAAGAATAACCAGCATGAGCTCACTTTAATGTTTAAGATCTTATCTCCAAAACAATAGCCAGTACTCCATCAGGTCAGAGTCAACAACCATGTTGGATAAAGTGTGTGTGTGTGTGTGTGTGTGTGTGTGTGTTTGTGTGTGGTGTGTGTGTGTGTGTGTGTGTGTGTGTGTGTAGTGTGAGTGTTATAGTGTTTGATTAAAATTTATATATATATATATATATATATATATATATATATATATATATATATATATATATATATATATATATATATATATATATATATATATATAAAATATATATATATATATATATATATATATATATATATATACTATATATATATATATATATATGCTCTCAAAATTTGACTTTAGTCTTAAGTGTAATGATGAATAAGAGAAAATCGAAAACTGCTTTTTTATTTTTTGTTATGATCCACCGTTTTGTGTTTGTCTCTCTTCTGGAAACTGTTAACTCACCTTTGCGCAATTGGCCGTAACGTTCCTTCCACTTAAAGCTGAAGAAATCTCTCATTGGATGCAAGATAACTGCACTAAGTGTACTTCTGTTGAATGCCTCTCATAATTAGTGTTTGTTCAGCTTGTTTGGATTTTTTGCTTCCTTTGACTCTCTCCGCTCTCTCCTGTGCAGTTGCTTCCAGTCCTGACATCTGGCCCAAGAGAGAGAATCCTGCTATTAATCTTCTGTGCTATTTTATTTCCTGTGGAAAGATTTCAGTGGATGTTATGCATGCCCATCTTCCAGTTCACATCTGAAATAACTGCCTTGCATAAATCCCTGTTTACCTCCAAGTGCCAGAAGGTTCAGTGTACACCTGACTCCCAGAAACAGTCTCTGTTTTGTTTCTCATAAATACTGCTATACACTAACAATGCCTCTTCAATACAAAAACAATAGCATGCTTTATGTATGATACACAATGAGGACATTGAACCCATTCGGAGTTTTGAGTCAGATGTTTATGTTATATTATAAATATGATATACATGTGTAATTAGTGAATGCTTAAAGAGAAGAAATGATTTAGTGGTGGAGGAAAATCGTCATAGTGCCACTGTCCAATATATATTTATATTTCCGAGTACACTTCAAGCAGTGTCGCAGTGAAGAAAGCGAGATAAGCATCAGTGTGGAGCCCTGTTTCATAAACAAAAAGTGAGCTCCCACTTTAAAGTTTTAGGAAAGGACACAACAGCAAGCAACAGCATGGCTTCACTTCAATGCTTAAGATCTTATCTGCAAAACAGAGGCTACAGAAATTCCAGATGGCTCAACAGCTACAAAGGTCTAGAAAATGGGGGTTTTATTTTTACATTATGGTTTATTTTGCCATAAAACTTTACAAGAAATATCATCATGTTGATTGCAAAGTATTCTTTTCTTAAGTGAAGTCTTCTTCTTCTTCTTCTTTTTCTTCTTCTTCTTCTTCTTCTTCTTCTACTTCTTCTTCTTGCTCCCTTTAGGGGTTGCCACAGCAGATGTAAACTTGATATTCAGCATCTTTTGTCCAATATATCCACTATACTGCCTTCGTACATGTCCAGAGTATCAAATTTTTGCATCTTGTAATGAAGTATTTTAAGATTAAGCTGCTTCTATGTGTCAAGTGGACCTTAGAAGGTTCCATGTTTTCTTATCCTGCTTTCATATAATCTTTTAGACTTGTTGATGTACAAGTTCTCTTTTATTACACAATATTCTAACTGTAGATAGATAACTCTGTATTAGTAGTCTAGGATTACAGTCCTGCTTTGTCAAAGAGCATGCAGACTGCTGTCATGCTGTTTGCACTGTTGTCTTATCTACCTTTGCAAAGGTAAAACAAAACTCATAAAGATAACCTGGTTGTGTGCACCTTAGTTTATTTCACATTTCCACAACGCTTTGTCTTCAAACCACTTAACTTGAGTTGTTGCTTTCACATTTCTAATCTTGTCTATCCTGATCACCTCTTCTTCTTCACCTGTGTTGTGAACTGTCTGTTGCTTTGAATGGTACCTCAGGTATTTCAAATGGCTTCTGCTCCCTGTGCCTTCAGTATCTCCCCGTTATTCTAACACATGTATTCTGTCTTGGTTCTACTGACTTCCATTCCTCTTCTCTCCAGAGCATACCTCAACCTCTCCAGGATCTCTTCTATTTGCTCGTTACTCTCTTTACAAATTTCAAAGTCAACTGCAAACATTATAATCCATGGAGACTTCTGCCTGACCTCATCGGTCAGCCCGTCCATCACCATTGCAAACATGAACAGACTCAGAGCCGATGCCCTGTGTAATCTCACCCCAGCCTGAACACATCTGTCACTCCTACCACATGCCTCACCACAGACTAGCTTTGCTCATATGTGTCATGTGATTGTTGTGTTTTCTCTGTTTTCTTTGTGATATTGTAGGGTCTTCACCTTACAATAGAAAGCATTTTGAGGCAATAACAGTTGCCTCAAGGCAAGGTTGTTGTGATTTAGCGCTATATAAATAAAACCGAATTGAATTGAATGTCCTGCACCACCTTCACATACTTTTCTGCTACTCTTTACTTCTTTTCATGCAGTATCACATTCCTCTCTTTACACCCCATCAGATGTTTTCTTCTGACCGTAGCTATAGTTCTCCATCAACACTCTCAAAGGCATCGTCTAACGCTCCAAAATTGTTTTAAACAACTTGGTTAAAAAGCCCACTGATATGGCGATGTCTTTCCTAGATCGATGCTTCCTAAACATCACTCATTCGTACAGTCCCATTTCTATTCTTAATCATCATAATTTGCTGCACATCCTTTACTGCTTGATCTCTTAGGCTAGCCAGTCATTGCAAGTCCTTTTCTCCGTCCAGCCTCACATACAACTCACTATAAGCCTTTTCCTTTGCTCTTGACACGTCTCTCTTTGTGGTATGGAGACTCCCAGTACTCCTGTCTAAATTCTTCATTTCCCTGATTAGTTTCCATCACCACTTCAGCTCTTCTTTCCCAGCTGTACTTTCCTTCCATATTCTTCTCCTTAATACCTTACCCACCCAGCAACTCCTTATTACTCATGTTTCCTTCACCTACATGCCCACTGAAGTCTGCTTAAATGACTACTATCTCACTCCTAGGAATACTCCCTACCTCGTCATCCAAATTATTGCAAAAATCATCTTTCTTTTCCAACTGACACGTTGTGAGGCATATGCACTGACAACATTCAGCAACACCTCTTTGGTTTCCAGCTACAAAGTCCTGCTCTGTCTGAAAACCTCTTCATCTCCGCGACACTATTCACATACATTCCTTTTCAAGATTACCCCTACCCCATTACTATCTACACCATTGTTTAACAACTTGAATCCCGTTTACCTGGTGTGCTGGAGCCAACATTTACTAGACACTTTAACAGACATAGTCCCTATTCTAACCTACAGATCCCTCTTTTCATCTCTCTTGCTGCCTGCAAACACGTCTTCCACAATTTCATCTTCCTTTTGTCTTTGGACAATAATAGCACAGTTTGTAGGAAATCTCATTTTTTAATCCACATTTGGTTTGCCAAAGATTGCTATGTCGGACGCCCTTTGTTCTGACACAACCCTCCCTGATCCCTGGCTTGGGACCAGGGTTCTCCCAATAAGTGATTGTCTGCCAAAAATGATTACAGATGCTTGTATGTGTTATGGCTAATATTCTTATTGATAGTGGTAAATATGCTGCAATAAGCTGGGTTTATTAAGAAGAAATGACCCACTTTGCAAGTATTCCTATGAATCTGTATTACTGTCTCTACTCTGTGAACAATCTAGTCCTTTTTGGACAGATAAAGTATAATATAATAGTTGTTGCAATTTTTGTTGTCATCTTTCCCAGATCGCTCTTGAAGTAAGTAAATAAATAAATGTTTAAGCTTGGCATTAGGCATGGATAAATAAAAGATAAATAAACATCACTCTGCCATAAACTCAATGTATCTTCCACCTCGTGAACAGATTTTCCTTCTGACTCAAAATAACTTGATATCATTCACGAGAGACATGTTTGACAGATTAGGAGTCAACAAGTTATTAATAATCTTTTGGCACTCAGCACTAGGAGTACGCTGGTTTGTGACCCTACTCCATTGTTGTTGTATTTGTTTTTGACAGTTTCTCCAACACACAAATCAAATTTTTGGAATGGCAATGAGTTTTATAAATGTTAAGCTATAAGTAGAATAGAATAGAATAATCCTTTAATTGTCCCACAAGGGGACATTTGGTTGTAACAGCAGCCAAAAAGACGCATATACAAACAAACAGTACACAGGACACGGAACAGAAACATACACAATTTTTACATATTTACATCAAGGACAGTGGTTACTATATACAGAGAGTACTGTACAGTTATTAAATAAAATAAAATAACTACAGATAAGAGGCAAAGCAGGTTGTAGTGCGAATCGATTAATTAACTTATTGCAGTTACAGCGCAGATGTGAACATCTATGTTTGTTGGGAGCAGATCTGATTGTACAGTCTGACAGCTGCAGGGAGGAAGGACCTGCGGAAACGCTCCTTCATGCATCTAGGATGCAGCAGTCTGTCACTGAAGGAGCTCTGCAGTTCAGCAACATTAGTAACATGTTAGTATGTAACATGTAACATAGTAAGTAACATGTTAGTATGTGCATGTGTACAGAAAAGATCGACAAAAGTGTAATTGTTGAAATTCCTGTCTCTTAACTTCGTCTCTGTGGGCTCCAAACCAGACTTGAACGCTTTGCAGTTCAGCAGATCTCTGATTGGTTGAACTCCTTGAAAGCTAAGATTTTAACAAATGACAATGAGGGTAGACGAGTCACGTGGGTCGTAACGTCACGTCCGACTCAAACTACGGCGCGCGCTATCTTTAGTGTCACGCAGATTGAGTTACCGATCCGCTTGGTCGTTTCAGTCGTTAAAAACGTAAAATGACAACAATTCAAGACTCCTAGGAACGCTGGTGTGAATTTTTAACCTCTTAAAGAGAAGCTGGACTTGTATCTGCGGTAGGATGCCATACGTATTAACCATCGAAAACATTACCTGTTTCCGTTAGCAAAACATGTCAGTAAACAGACAAGCTAGCTGACGCTTTGCACTCAGTGAATTTATAACGCTAGCTTGTTATACAAAAGTACTGGTAACGTTGTCTTTGCAGGCAAGCCTGTCTGCATGACATTTAAGATATTTATAATACATTTAGGCAAAGCACAGTAACTGAAGTAGGGAAAGTTGTCTATTTGTAACTGATCAGAATGGATATAAAAGGAATTTCCTTGAATAGCTAAGAGGGCTTGGGAGTCATTTTCAGTGACTGAGTCAGTGATAACTTGGATGTAAAAAAAAATCTGTTCCCTGGACCGCAGTGCACGTCTTTCATCATGTCCCAGACCAACACTTCTCTCTTGGACGAGGTGGTGCAGTGGAGTCAGGAAACCTGTCGCCAGGAACTCAAGTCTGTCCTGCCAAAGCTCACTATATCCTCTCTAATGTTTGTTGTTTCATCCAAGTTTCAGCGTTGTAAGCTTATGGTTCATAGTGTCACCTGTCTCCATTACAACACTGGAAAAACAAAAACCCTGGAAAAATAACCAAAAATAACATTAATCCTGTAGCTGAAATGATAAAATAGGTAGGTCGGCATTATATTGGAAATCACCCTGTAATGCATTTTTTCCCCTTAACTGTGTTCACTCTTTGCATTGTCAGTCTGACAGCTGGGATGATCACATACGTGAGTTTCCTAATTACACACTTAATAATTACAAACTTTGGTATGACTTGCTGTTTAAGTATAATATGACACCTTTACAGGTATATTGAAGATAATTACAGACATGTTCCTCCCTCATATTGGTTTGCCAGACTTGGAGGATGAATGCTTCTCCAAGATCTTACCAAAGGTATCCTGATAATTGCATAATATGTGAATACCATCTATGGCTATGGTTAAAAAAAGTAGATACAGTACTCTTTTATTATCAGATTGTTGATACAAGTAACTATTTTCTTTTGAATAACTGCTGTATTTCCATATTTCTTCCTTAAAAATTTATTTCTTTAATCTTTTTGGAAAAAAAAAAATCTCAAATGTTTTCAGGCTGTGACGATGTTTGACAGCATGATGAAAGAAATCATGGATCAAGTCGGTGGACTTTCAAGTCAAAACACTGAACTTTGTGCCTTCCTGAGGAATATACTGCAGGTATTGCAACACAGTGCATTTGAAAATGGTACAGTGGAACCCATACAACTTTTTACATGCCGTTTAATATGCGATTATATTGTGACAAGATTATGTTCTCTTTTTCAGGCAATGATGCAGATAATTGATGCGCTATCCACTTGTGTGCATCATATTAGCTCATTGGAGGAAGCCCCTGACCTGGATTCTATCCGCTCGCTACCAGCTTGTATCCTAAAAATTCTGAAAGAAACGTTTCAGCACTGCAAGGTCAGAATATTTAGTTTGCTGGTAGCTGTTATCTTTATAAATCAGGTGTTCTGTGAAGTCACTCCATGTGTTTTAGTTTTATAACATTAATATTAATAACCAAGCTGACTATGTTTTAGTGGCTGCTGAGAATGTACTAAGTGGTTAATTACAGAAATGTTTATATTACAGTTATACACAGCTAAATGCTGATGCTAATCTGAGGAGTGCAATTAGGATTTTTATTATTTGTTTCAAACACAAAAGCTGTCAAATTTAAGTGGTTGAAAATAATTCTAAAGAACATTCTTAAGTTTTTCCTCATCTTGTTTACACCAAATGTGTCATCAGTGCAAGAAATTGACTGAAAACAGATTTGAAAAGCATCCCATCATACTGCAGCAAGAAATATAACCACTTAGCAATAGGGGTGGGTTTTGATGATCGATTTATCTATTAAAATTGATTCTGGCTTGGATAACGTGATATCGATTCATTACAATCCTGAATCGATTTTTAAATATAAATTTATTTTGCCCGAAACGCCAGAATCTCAGGTTAAACCTCACAAAATTTCTACAACCACCAAACAGCTTAAACAGTAAATGAGAGCAGGTACACGGATTCTGCACAAAGACGTAAACACAAAACGCGGACCCAACGCATCCGAATTTGTGAGATGTCGCCTTTCTCACCCGACGGCACTTACACGGACACGCCGTCGGGGCTGAAAGCCGACAGCTCACTGATTTTGAAGCGTCGGTGGGCGCTTTGTGTTTACGTCTTTTTTGCGCTCGATTCTGAAGCTGCAGGTTGTTCAAACAATATTGACTGAACCAGCAGCCAAAGACGATCCAAACTACGCTTCACATAAACATCGTCATGAATTCACTCTGACTTTTGCTGTTTTGCTTCCACCACGATAAAATCACACTTCATGTAGAGCTCTGTCTCTTTCGCTCTCTCAGGAACAGTTTCCCATCTAAAAATCTCTGTTTTTCACATTATTCGCTTACTTATTACCCACCAGTCTACGGTGTCAGCCGCTGTTTTTTGTTGTTGGTTTTTTTTTACTTGCTTCCGACAAGAAAGCCTCATTTCTGCTGTTCAATACTGAACAAATGTAAACTTTTTAAAATTATGCAAAATTGCAAAATGCTTAGCTGTGTCTCTGATCAAGCCTCTGTAACTTTGCTCTGCTTCACTTCATTTTTGACTGCACAATATTTTTAAGGTCATCTGCTATAAAAACCCAGACCAGGAAAACCGCCTTCATGTTTTTCTGTGTTTTATCCTCAGTTACTTTGACACTAAGGAATCTGCTGTGATGCTCACACCTTTGATAAAGTCTCACAAGTGTCAGCTTCCTTTTTATAGATATGAAAATATCGATATGTACTGATAAGTGATCAGAATTATGATATTTCTGACTGTCTGAGGCAAAATTTTCCCAATTCGAATCGAATCGTCGATCGAATCGATTCGGGACCTTGTGAATTGGAATTGAATCGATTTTGGAAATCAGTGACGATACCCAGCCCTACTTAGCAATGCAAAAGAACATAAAAGGAGTTACAGTTAATTTTAAATTGATTTATACCCCTAAAGAGCTTTATCTGAAGAAAACAGAATTGATCAAGCATATTCTGTCTGTTGTCCACAGGACAGTGAGGTGGTCTACTGTGGCCGTCTGTCCCTTGTGGCTGACTTGCTCCAAGGATTATTCAAGGAGGCCTATTCACTTCAAAAGGGCCTTTTAGAGCTGCTGGATAAGATCTGCCTTGACAACAGCGCCTCAGACGAGGACGTCTCTGATATTGTTACAGGTGTGTTCAGTTGTCTGTGCAGGTAAACATCACTGTGTGTTTCATATTTTCTCACTTTCTGTGCTCTTGAATCTTAATGCAATCTTCAGTTCATTTGACATATTTTTCATCTTCCTCAGTGATTCATAGTCTGCTGGATATCTGCTCTGTTATCTCCAACCTGGATGTAGCATTGCATGCAAACACGTGGAAGTTCCTCATCAAGTTAGTGCAATCAGTGTCATTAAACTTTACAGTTAACTCGATGAATTTTTAGTTTTAAGAGTTGGGCGAGTTTATTGGTTGTTATAACTATTTGAACGGGCTGTTATTTTGTTCAGAACGAGTCTGAAGTACCAGTCATTGGTTGAGGAGCATCTACATCACAGTGAAATCAGCAACAGCCTTGTTGACAACCTGCTGACATCCTTCCACAACTGTGTGGAGCTGGCTGAACAGATTAAACATGCTGGCCTACAGGTAGAAAACCTCTAATTATAAACATATGTATATTGCAATTCTCTCTCTCTTTCTCTGTTTACCTCTAAAATAATGTCAGTTTGTATTATATGCAAAAATTGCAGCTCAGCATATTTGTGTCTTTAGTGACTTGATGCCAACTGGGGTCACAACAATGACAGAGCAAATGCTGAGTGTTTCCTGTGCTGTAACCCTTTGTACTTAAAGAAGGACTTCGGCTTCTTTATAAAAGTGTAGGGTCACCCCGGGGACCTTTTGTATTGATGCTGTTCTCTTTTTATAGGAGGCCACCCAAAGTCCAGAATACAAGCTGTTCCAAAAAAGTGCAAAGATGTGCAGATTTTTTGCCAACACTTTGATTCATTACATAAAGGTAGTTAAAATTAGGATTTATTTCAGGTGTTTTTTACAGCATAAAAACGTTGGGCTGTCTTGTATCTTATCTCTAAAACACATTTCTTCTTTTTATCCTTTTAACAGGAGTTCAAATTTTTTCTAACAAAATCTTGTAGCTGCTTCCACCAGCTCTACCTCCAGATCACGAGGTATCGGTTGTTTACATGTCATTTAAAAAAATAAATGGATACAAGTCACAATTTCTTTTAGTTTATGTTTAATACTGATTATAACAATGTGGCTGGTGTCTTTCAGTAAATTCCCTCCCAGCTTGTGCACTCCAGAACTGCCCATAGCTTTGTCTCAGGAGCTAAATGCAGCAGCTCTTGTTCCCATGGATGCCTTCCTGCTTCAGCTGTTGCCTTTAAGACCTTTTGCTGAAGCTGTCCTCCAGCAAGACCTGCGTAAGTGAAAGGTTTATCTTCTTGGACATTTTCATGATACAGTAGTGACTTTTTAAACTCAACAATTACAGTTTGTGCACTAATGACATTCCACTGGCATATGACACATAGTATGCTGCTCAAAAAAGGTCGTAGGAACACTTTTTAATCACGTTATACCATCAAGTCACTTAAATCTCTGTGATATTGATATGGTCAGTTAAGAAGTGGATTGTTGAATCAGTTTCAGCTGCTTTGATGTTAATGAAATTAACAGAGGTGCGCAGAAACAGACTTCACGAGGGTGGCCCGAGGGCCCAGTGTCACCACGGTTGCTTTCAAAACTTTAACTGAAAGCTGACCTTTGTTACATTTGTATTTTGTTGTGATGTCGCTATAATGTTTGTAGATGCTGACTGTTAGAGATTGTACAAAATACTGTCTGCAGGTTTAAGTCCTGAACATGAGCTTCCGCACTGTCTGTTGCTGGTGAGCGTCATGGGACAGCTGGCCGGCCAACCTGAGGAGGTGCTGCAGCTTTGGTATGCAGGGAATCAGTTTTCAGAAGAAAATATCAGGTAATAATGGTTTTAGATGATTTAATGAACAGTAAAAACTTTAAAACACTTGTTTTAT
The DNA here is from genome assembly GCF_018398535.1 of Haplochromis burtoni. NCBI lineage: Eukaryota > Metazoa > Chordata > Actinopteri > Cichliformes > Cichlidae > Haplochromis > Haplochromis burtoni. The sequence continues at coordinate 189,341 of NW_024582403.1, forward strand.
TGAAGGACTTATTAGTAAAATTTACTAGTTTTATGAGTTATTAATATTGATCTATTATTGACTTGTTTGGTTCACAAAGTTAATTGTACTTTTCATGTTTTCACAGTGCAATTAAATGCAACTCCAGTGTAGCTGAATAATTATGAATATCAATTTAGCCTTTATGGTTTTACTATCAATTTATTTTTAATATGCAGTAATGTTATAATAATTACATCTCACATGGAGCAATCTCTTTTCAGCTGTTAGGAACAAATGTATTAGTTAGCAGCCTTGGAAAAGGTCACATTTACGTGTGCTGAATTTAAAGTAGAAAATAGCTTCTTTTGTTGTGTAGTGTTTTTATGTCCTTCAGTGTGTCATCTTTGTCCCTAGGCTTCCTCTCTTCCAGGCCATCTTTACTAGTTTCCGGCGTTGCTATACTGAGCGTAAGGTCCCAGTGCTGTTGCCTGGGGTGATGTTGAAGGGTCAGGCACAAGTCCAAGTCACTCTGCATCAACACATCTGTGTGCACCTCTGTGCCAGTGTGGCTTGGCTTCCACCTGAATACTTCCGTGTACTGGTGAGGTCAACACAACAACACACTGTTTTAAGCAATACTAGCATAATCTCTCTTATACTGTTCCACTTAATGCATAAGGGACACTTTAAAACTGTTAATCTGATGTAATGTTTCATTTGTTGTAGACTGTAAATGTGAAGACCACAAGGTAGCATACAGTCATGGGAAAATAAATTACATTATTTGTTAATGATATGGTGTGACATATCAGGAAGTAATAATAATAATAATTAAAAGCTAGTACTTAACAGGTTTAAAAATGAAATACCTGAGATGAACAGCACGTGACATTACACCACAGCCGTGCAGTCTGGCAAAGCAAACCCAACTCATCACTCCTTCACTTGTGCCTGACAGCTGGTGTGAAGTGAGAGTGCTGTGATGCTGTGTTTGGTTTTTACAAAATGTGGTGCTTTCCATTATGATCAAACATCTCCATTTGGTTTGGCTTGTCTGTCCAATGCACAGTTTTTCAGAAGTCTTATGATTTGTTCAGGTGCTGTTTTCCAAACCGAAGCCATACTGCAATGTTCTTTTAAGAGAGACAATTTCTCAATATTAAACAAACTTGCTTAGTACATACTTGTTCAGCTCTTTTGTAACTGTATTGCTGTGAACTTTAAAATGTAACGTGCCGACTGAGGTTTGAAGAGTTAATTGAATGTAAATTCCGTGTTCTCCAGTAGTCCACAGCACAGCACCATCTTCCTGTATTTACTTTTGTTGCTCCCGCCCCAGATACATCTGGCCAATGAGCGGTGGGAGCATTCTCATGTGGTTTGTAGTGATGCATTTTGGTTCGTGTGTGTTTGTGTGTGTGTGTGTGTGT
>NW_024582403.1:190751-232672 GCF_018398535.1 Haplochromis burtoni
TGTGTGTGTGTGTGTGTGTGTGTGTGTGTGAGAGAGAGAACAAAACAAACCACAGGTAATAAGACATTCTAAGGACCAAAATTATGTTTGCTATGCACTGATATATAGAACCTTAGAATTGACAGATGATACCATGATTGTATCATTTTAATCTCCATCCGGTAGTCCTGGGAATAAATCAAACCCAGCCTCTGCCAAGGAGTGAAATATGTTATTTATAATAATAATGGATTGCATTTATATAGCGCTTTTCAAGGTACCCAAAGCGCTGTACAATTCCACTGTTCATTCACTCTCACATTCACACACTGGTGGAGGTAGCTACAGTTGTAGCCACAGCTGCCATCGGCCCCTCTGGCCAACACCAGTAGGGTAAAGTATCTTGCCCAAGGACACAACAACCAGGACAGAGAGCCCGGGGATCAAACTGGCGACCTTCCGGTTAAAGATGCGCTTCCCAACCTCCTGCACCACGGTTTATACAAGCTGCTTCTGTCAAAATATCAACATGTTTAATACAAACAGAACTTACTTGAACTGTGGGTGCAGTACTCGCAAACAACAAGGACGTTATTAGCTTGGTCAAGAAGAAAGATTTCAGAAAGTATCCAATCAGGACAAAGCCTCACTTGAACCTAACCTGACCCCAGACCATACACAACAATTTCTAAATGGGTGATTGTGCCAAGTATTTATATTTAAACATACTAACAATAATATACAGCAATAGATCTACTTTTACAGTATACATAAAAATAAAGTAAAATAGAATAAATTGCCAAATAAAAGGATTCGTATTTAAACTAATTTTTATTCTAAAACATTATGTGATCATAAGATCTTTATATTAATCACTGTTAAAGACTGAAAATACATTATTAGGTTGTGTGGTGGTGACCATTAGCAGTGTGTCACTGCAGGATTTCCCTTGATTAAAAGCTTGTTATTCTTTCGTGTTTCTGTGATAGCTCAGTATTATGCGTGTTTTTTGTTTTTGTTTTTTTTTTCAATTTTCCCACTCTTCTCCGGTTTATCTGACTTCCCCTCTTCTTTATTTCCTCTTCTCAGGAATGTTGCTTGGTTGACGCTGTACTTCAGGCTGATACTCAAACAGCTGTGTTGGCAGCAGATGTTTGGTGCTTTACAGCACGGTGAGAATGAAGAGTAATGTTACTTTTTGGGTCTTTTTGTTTTGCTGTGAGGGACCTTTAGACTAATTTCAGATATTGCTTGTGAAGATTTTGTTTATTAATTGAATCAAATGCTTTTTTTTTGGTCTTTTAAATCTGTGCTGACAGGTATGGGACAGCAGAGCTTTGCCTACATCATGTCCTCCTTATTGCTCAACTGGTACGTAGAGACCGGCAAAATGCACAACGCACAAACATATTGATTTGAAAGTGAGACGTCACAGTAGACAGTACTTCACAACATTTTGAAACTAATGAAATAGATTGGAGCTGATAATAATAACAATTATTAATTAATTCAATCATAATAATTCATGTGTCACTTTCAGTAGTGCACAGATCTAAATGCAGTTGCGGTAAAGGAAAAGAACACACAAGATTAGGAGTGTAATCCTACATCTGAATCTTGCCTTCATTAGTTTGGAGAGTCTCTAAAATACTTTAACTATGGCCCGACAGCCCCTCTCAGTCTTTGTCTCATGCATCACTCCTCAAAAAATAATGTCTCAGTTTAAACAGGCAGATTGTCAGATTAAGCTGGACGTCACAGGCTAACCTTTCTCTTACCTGTTTGTTTTGGTGCTTTCACTCAGCTGTTCATCACCCCTCCCTGCTGCTCCCCTTCTTCTCTTTCAGGTGAAAGCATGTGCCACCGATTGTTACCAGTCATCACATCTGGGCACGCTGTTAAAACGCATGGTTTTTCTTATGACGCCGAACCATCAGGTTAGAATCCCCAGGAGCAGTGGGGAAAGATTTCAGGGAAATATGAATTATGCTAGAGAGTCAGCCCACACTGTATTAAAGTAAATCACACAAAGGCTTTTGCTTAATTTACAAATAATGAAATACATGGATTCATATTTAAACATTAAAATGGTTGAAAAGCTGGTGTTTTTTCTTATTGGGGCCAATTAGAGGCAAAGACAAACATGTAAAATGCTGGACAGCAGAGCAGCACTGATGCGTTACCGGAGTGATGAGCAACATTCTCACATATGAGTTTGTAATTGAAGTCCCACATTCAGTCGAATTAAGATGTAGTCCCTGTGTACAAGTGAATCCTTGTACCTTTCATGTAATTTGGAGTAGAGTGCCATTTTCTGGGTTTAGATGATGCTTAAGAAATCAATAGAAACAACTTCAATGAATAAAAAAATAATCTTAATAAATAATGTCTTCTCCCATAATCTTATGTATTTATTTTCACAGATGGAACTGGTGTCACATTTTCCACCCTCTGAGATGGAAAACCTTCAAGTTTGGCACCATGTTCTCCTCAGAGCTCTTTCTCAGGACATCTGCCGGCAAGTAGTGACAGAAATCACTGGTTTAACTCAAAAAGTGCTGGCTGACTGGCAGAATGGAGGATACAAACTGGGACAAGTCGACAAAGTGGTAAGGACAACCTTAGCAGTGGGATGTAATGGGAGTCTTACACCCCATCGCTGAATCTTTTTAGCATGGTTTTATCAAGTGAAGGCCTTTTATTGTTTGTGCAAAGGACAAAACAAAAGTCAAAAATAAACTTGCACTCATTCATCCTTATTATTATAGCCTTGCATGCAACAAAGACAGAGTTATTTGATGTACAAACATTAAGGCTGCAGCCTCGTTTGTACTTGTGCTGTGACGATGGCAGCTTGATTATAAATATCAGCAATAAATGATGTTTGGACTGTGATAACCTTTTTCCTGCAATAGACTGTTAGTGACCTTTCCATTGTTGGCCTATGAACTCAGAGCTTCCAGTGAGTAATAGTTACGCAGCTGAGATTAACTCAGAATGGTTAATGGTTGTTTTTATTACTGATCAGTCCATGAAAACATAATCTTGTGTGAATTTACAAAGTTCCTCCTGTTACCAGAATGCAGTGCTGATGTCTCTCCTATCGGTGGTTCGAGGCCAGTCCTCTCCCGAAGAGCCGTGTGTGTTGTCTTCTGTGAGGATGGTCACACAGCTCTGGTTACGAATGAGTCCAGACCAGGTAGCAAACAGTACACGCACAAACAGGTGGAGTAAATGAGAAGATGCAAGACCAGTAAACTGTAACCCGCCATGCTGTAGTTGCAGACCCACCCTGTGCTCCAGTGGACGCTGCAGCTTCTCTTGTCACTGTCGGCCATTTTAGTGAAGCACATTGAACCTCACGTGATTTGTCAGGTGCGTTGTTGGCCGTCACGTTAACATTTAAAGAGGGCAGAATAAATTTATTGATGTGTGTGTCTCTGTGTGTGTGTTATCCCAGGCTCTGGTGTGTCTGGATGCTGTGGTTTCTCAGAAGTGTGCAGATTGGTTCCTGCTGGCTGCTTTGGAGTTTCTCTGCTCTCTGGGGAAGATTTTTGTCCCTCCTGACAGCCAGGTGATAAAAGACTTTTTACAAATGATGATTTTAATTTTGGTTTACTTGTCTTTCTATTGTCTTCTTTAGCCTACTGTTGTTGCTTATAGTTGCTCCTAAAGCTGTGAGCCTGCAAGATAGATAGATACACACATTTTGTTGTATAAAGGAAAGTTCGTGATAAGAAGCAAATGATAATAACCATTTTTATTTTCTTAAAATAAAAATAATAGAAACAAATTAAGCATTTTCTCAGTTATGATCCGTTTTGGTTCCAGAGTCAAATTCTTCCGAGGCTGAGTGGCCTGTTTGGAGTCCTTTTGGCTGACGAGTCCTGGCTGTTGCACCAGCACACCCTGGAGGCCTTTTCTCAATTTGCAGAGGTATTAATTTATAAGTCTAACATAATTTTCATATTACATTAAATTCATACACTGTTGAAGCTTAAACGTAACCTTGATATATCCTTCTGACGTCAAAGAATACAAACTACGAAGAAGTAATCTCTCAGAGTTTGAGTGTCGAAGAAACCAAAACCAAAGTGGTTAATTATCTTAGCAAGGTAAGGGAAATCTATTATTTGTTCATGAACATGTATATAAAAACGAAGCATGGTGAAGTCGTCATTTCTTTTGCTGCAGACGGTGAATGCGCAGGAAGGCAATGAGTTACGGCTGGAGAGGCTCAAACATGAGACACAACACATCAAGCAACACAATGAGAAGCTGGAGTGTAGCAAAGAAAAGCCTTTCAGCAAACCACCTTCTGAAGTTGTTCCAGACTCAGAGGTTAGTTTAATCAACTTGAAATGTATTCAGTGTTTCTGAATATGCATGTTCATGCACAGTCTTGTCTCACATACACGTTTCATATTAGTAGTAGCTGGCTTATATTAATTTAAAGCTACCAGTGCACATTGCACAAAAGCAGCCTGGATTCTCATATTTTATTAGATGTCAGAGATGATCAGAATCACTTTTATTTTGCTAAGCATAAAAAACCAAATACTTTGTTTAGCAGTAAAAGATTTGAGTGAACGCATCCAACTTCAATGTGACTGTTTGATTGGAAGTCAGCTTTGTCAGATATTCATAAATATGGTAGTGGGTAAGATTTGTGTTTTTGATATTTTCATCACAAGATTTTGCTCCAGGTTCAAACTGTGTCCTATGAAGTACTATAGAACATGAATCATGTTATATAAATAACAGTTTAATTAACAAGACCTTTATCTTTTTCTTTAACTATTCATCCCTCTCAGCCATGCCCTAAGAGAGCTCGACAGGAGAACAGCGCAGAGCAGGAATACAGCCGCTATATCCAGACAGCTGAGAGTGCTTTAAAAGCCCTTCAGGCTCTCACTGATGGTAAAACTAACAGTAGTGCACCACCTCCACAGTGGCTGGACTCCAGACTACAGGAGCTCCAGACTCTCCTAACCCACATCACTACAGTCAGACCCAGCAGCTCAAGATAGAAAACACCCTGAGATGAAAAACTTTCTGTATGGAAAACCCACAAAGTCCCCACAACTTTTGCTGCTATTGAAAATGGTTTCTCTCTCTTTTTAAAAAAATGTTAATATTTGTTCTTTTTTTTTATTAAACCTGTTTCTGAAACTTGAAGCATTTCATTTCTTTTAGATATAGCGTCGATCGTCTTTCCTGTGTATGAAATATTGTACTGTAAAACAACAGTAAACACATTTGATACAGTAAGTTTTACTTTATTTCACCATCAACCCAAAAGCTACTAATAAATTATGCAATTCTGATTTCACATTCATTCAAAGTGCAAGCCTTCAGTTAATCAAACTGACTCTTTTTGGGAAGACCCAGTATCTCCGAAACGTTTCTTTATGCCACTAGTGAAAATAACCCATAAAAAAAAAAAAAAAAAAAGGGAGTAGAGCAGATGAAACAGGATTACATTCACCTCTGATTGGCAAATTATAAATGGCTTATTTTGTCCAAGTCTAGCACCATCTGATGAAGAGCTGATTGTTCCAGTTTAAAAGAAAGTTCTCATTATTAAAAATGACAAAATCAACATAACATAAAAAGCCTTAGCCCATCCCTGGCATTACCATCCCTACTGCATCATGTTAAATGAGAAACTACTTCCAGTTTACTGGTCTGTTGGCACTCCAGATGTGGTGCATGGGTTTCAGTTTTCCAGTGGTCAAGTCTTTTACTGCAGATGGAAGTAATGGATCAAACGTAATCACCAGGCGTTATCCTCCCAGTTCAGGTCATCTTCATCTCCCCAGCCATCTGGTTCAGTCTTTGAGAGAAAAGAAGCAAAGGAAAAGGTGCAATCATCCACTGGGAAAAATATTTACAATAGTGGGAAATTCTTAATTCTCATTGATTGTCATTGACGGTCACTTTTTACCCCTCAGCTGTTAAAGGCTAATGGGCTACTGTCCCCACAGTGGGCAGGTGGCATGGGCACCCATGTTTGTGAATGAGAATGAGGGGACAGGATTTTCAAATTCATACAGTAGGTGCATCTACTAAAAATCTTGAAAAAAGTTAATCTCAGTTACCTTAAATTCAAGGTCAGAGGTCAGTTTTTCTGAAAATCACCTTGGATTTTGAATTTTATACTGTATGTGCATCAACTTGCAAGCTGAGAGGTAACACTTGTGGCCGTCAGTATTTTTAAAGTTAGACATGCATTTGTATCTCTTCTGTGTCTTCTGGCTTGTAGGTTCTTCAAAATCATGGCAGCTGTGTTAAATGGTTACAGGTTGCAGTAATTTCCAAAGTTATACACAGAAGTGTAACTGCCAAAAGAATTTCAAGTCATGTTGGAACCTACCATCACTAGATAATTCAAAGTAAAATTTGTTAGTGGAAAAAACAAAACATCTAGTTGTAAATGGATGGATTCTTATACAGCGCTTATCTACTCTCCCAGAGTACTCAAAGCGCTGTATACAACATGCCTCATTCACCCCCACTCAGACAAGCACTTCCTTCTTAAGTGCAATCTAAGCATTCGCACACATTCACACTCCGATGGACGCATCGGAGAGCAACTTGGGGTTAGTATCTTGCCCAAGGATACTTGGCATGCAGACTGGGGAAGGATTGAACCACCAACCCTTCCAGGCAGTAGCTGATCTGCTCTACCACCTGAGCCACAGCCACCCCAAGCCTAACGAGCCTGTGTTTTCAGGCTTGTTACAGTCTGCATTTCTAAAAGTTCTACAAACCAACAAGGCCTTCAAAAACAGTGAAATGAAGAAACAGAGTCATACCTTATAACTGATTGTACACAGATGGTGCTTCACATACAGCGGGTAAAATAAGTGTTGAATACGTCGCCAATTTTCTAACTAAATATTTCTGAAGGTGCTACTGACATGAAATTCTCACCAGTTATCGATAACAACTCATCCAATCCATACTGAGAAATGACAGGGAAGTATTGAATACTTCGCACGTGATTTTGGTCCATTCTTCCACACAAACATTCTTCCAGGTTCTTTAGGCCCCTTCTATGAACTCTGAGCTTTAGTTCTTTTAAGTCAAGTCGCTTTTATTGTCATTTTAACCATGGACAGTCGTACAGTACAGAGTGAAACGAGGCAACATTCCTCCGAGACCCTGGTGCTACATATGACATAACAGATGGCAAGGGAATAGAAAGCACAAAAACAGCATCATTTCCATAGATTTTCAAGGGGATTCACATCAGGTGACTGGCTGGGACATTCTAGCAGCTTTATTTTCTTTCTCTGAAACCAGTTGAGTTTCCTTGACAGTCTTTGGGATCATTGTCTTGCTGGACACCCTCATTTCATCTTCATCATCCTGGCAGATGGCAGCAGGTTTTTATCTCAGTGCATTTTCCCCATTCATACTTCCTTCAGTTACACAAAGCTGCCCATGCTGAATGCTAAAAAACAGCCCCACACCATGACGCTCCCATCTCCAAACTTCACTTTTGGCATGATATGCAACACCTTTTGTCTTCCAAACATGGCCAGAATATATTCTCCTATTGTTTCCCAGGCTTGTCTAAATGTTGTTCAGCAAACTTTAAATTTGCTTCAACATGCTTTTTCTTCAGAAATGAGATTATGGCGTGGTGAGTGTGCATACAGTCCACGGTGGTCGAGTACAATACTTATAAACAATTGTTCCCGCAATCCGATATCAGGGCAAAGCATGTAATAGACACACTGGCCATTTCACGCTTTGCTCTCCAAAACGTGAAATGTACACGCATGTACAAATTGAAGCTTCTGCAGTAAAAGCAGAGGGAGATATTTTATTTCAAGCCAGCATGGAAATAACCACGGGAAAGTGTTTAAACAGACATTAACACATTTGCATATACTTACACAGGCGCCTATCTTAATTGATTCTGACAATTAAGGACCTTGAATGTACTAATACATTTTTTTGCTCATTACCAACTTTGTAACTTTAAATATATTATATCCCCCTGCTGGTAATGCAACTTCTGCACACGTGTCCATTTCATTGTTTGGAGAGGCAAAGTGAGAAATGAACATGATGGACCGGCGCGCCTATAACACGTTTTGGGGTGATACTGAGTGGTATCTGCTAATTCCATGTTTTTCTGTAGCTCTACACAAGCGGTCCTTGGCTCTTGGAAAACTCTACTGATAATTATTTTCAGTCCGCTGTCTGAAATCGTGTGGGGAGCACCCTGTTGTGTGCCTTCTTTTCTTCATATCAGCAATACTTTTTCCCTGTCTCATTATTTTACGGAGATCTATGGTTTGATTTCTTTGCGTGTGTGGACTGGACGGGTTGTCATTGACATCTGGTGAGAATTTCATCTTAACAGCACCTTTAGAAATATATTTACTTAGGAAACTGGTGACATGTTCAATACTTATTTTACCAGCATTAAGTATAACATAATCAAGATTTCAGAAATCAGGGTAATCCCAGGCAGCTAGGCAGCTGTGACTGAGAACCAATATATTAAAGTATATAAAACATCTTTTCACCAGACACTCACCTCAGTCAGGTCAACTGCTGCAAACTTGGCAGTGAATGTTAAAGTATCGATGGATGAATCGACCTGCAGAGGTTTAGTGTTATCAGAAGATGCTGTGGACAGTTCTGCTTCACGCTTGCCAGTCTCTTGTAGTGACAGCACTGCTGGAGATGACAACTTGATGTCCGGCACCATGTCTGCAAACAAATCCAGCTCTGGGTCTTGCTGTACCTTTGTCTTCACCCTTATAGTAAACTCCTCCCCCAGACCTACTGAACTACTTTTTTGTGGCACTGTAGGTTTGGACTGGGGGTTTAAGCGGTTATGTGATTTCTGAGAGTTCCTTTTCTCTTGAGCCCAGCTATTGTCCCATAAGGAAGTGGCCTCTGTCTTTGTTGACTGCCGCAGTGTTGAGCTCAACTTAAGGGGTTTAGAGGAACCCAGTCTCAGTGGTTCAGGACCATGTTTCGAAGATGGGGAAGCAGCGCCCCCTTTGGGTGGTGCAGGGATGACTGAGTCTGATAAAGGAGCTGTGGGGGAGAGATCAGAGGTAGGTTCAGTGTCCTCAAAGTCATCCCACGGCTCCTCATCTGTGTTCTGATGTGTGATTGCCAGGCTGCTAACTGGATCTACGCCCTTTGAGGCCTGTATGTGGATCTGGACCGAATGCCCATCTCTATTCTCACTATCAGGGTCACTCCAGTCAGGCCAGTCTTCCACAGTGCCTTCTAGTCTGTCAGTCTGCTCTGGGCTAGAAGAAAGTTGGTCCATCTCACTGTCCTGATGAAAGCCATTCAAAGGCAGAGACATCTTTCTACTAACATCTGGAATATACAAAAAATAAAAATAATATGCAATGGACCTTAAATAAATGAACAAATTCATTTGAATTAATATTATGAAGGGAGTTTCTTACCCGATACTGGCTTGATAACCCTTGGTGTCTTGCTACCCGTGTGACCGAGGACTAAGCCTTCAGTCCCTGATGGTCTAGGGAATAAATTCAGCACTTTGGAGGGTTGGGCCATCTGAGGGTGGAAACTTCCAACTATATGGACAGGTGAGGCTAAAGAATAAAAGTAAAGTAAGATGAGAGTAGCTCACTTGACTGTAGTTCTTAAAGGATTACTAGAGTGACATTTCAATTTCCAAATCCAGATTTTCTAGTTTGAACTGGTAGTCTGACTAAACTAGTAATCTTCTTTGGACGAGACAATAATGCTCACGGCATGCTAGGACCGATTTACTACTACACACTGCTGCAGGAATGCTTCCAGCATATAAAATGTTCTTGTAATGGTTCCTGGTTGATTTTTAAAGATTACTTGTAAAATAAAGCATTTTATTTAAGGTTTTTATTTAGTAAGCTCTGTATGATGCCAGACCTTTAATGCACAATCAGGTTCTGTGCACCCCTTTTATATGGTATAGCTAAATTCTCAAAAAAAACAAACAACAAAAGCCTCAGTTTATTTGATATACGGTATCAATAATGTAAATGTACTCTATATACAGTTAGGTCCAGAAGGTTTTGGACAGTCACATTTTAAATAATTTTGCTTCTATACACCACTGCAGTCTTTTTTCATGCAACTGAAGTGCTGAAGGTTTTCACCTTTAATTCAAGGGGTTTAACTAAAGTATTAAATTAGCTGTTTACAAATTGCATCTGTTTTTAAACGATCCCCCACTTTCAGAGGTTCAAAAGTAACAGGACAATTGACTAACAACCAATTTCATGGCCAAGTGAGGCCTGTTTTCTCATTATTTTGTGACAAATTAAGCAGATAAGAGATAGGAGATAATCTCAAGTGTTGCATTTTGTAGTTTTTCCTTTGAAATTCTCAATATGAGATCCAAATAAATACTGATAAAAGTAAAGGAAGCCATCATTAGGCTTAAAACCAAAACAAACCTATCTGTGAAATAGCAAAAACGTGTTAAGTGGCCACGTCATCACTCACACATCTGAAAATAGAGATACCTCACAATGCAAATGGATAATGGCTCAAAGCATGATGCTGAAACAACGCAAGATTATCTCAAGGCAAAGATAACATTAAGTGGCCAAGTCAGTCTAATCAGTCTAATCCCAACGGAACACAGCATGAAGACTGAAAACAAAACTGATTGCAGGGAGACCCACAAACAACCAGGCACCGCAGGCAGCTCCAATAAAACCTAGCAGAGCATCTCACGGGAGGAAACACAGCATCTGATGATGTTCGCGGATTCTAGACTTTATGCAGTAATTGACTGCAAAAGGATTTTTGTCCAGTTACAAAAACAAACTCTTATATTTAAAATTACTGCAGTTTTAGTTTGTCCAGTTACTTTTGAGCCTCTGAAAATTGTCGACATTTAATATTCCAGTAATTACTAAACAGTTTATGCAATACTTTTGGAAAAGCTGAAAATCTGCAGCCGACTGTTTGATTTAAAATCCACTGCAGTGGTTTGCAGAGGCATAACTACAAAAAGTGTCTTTATCCAAAAAAATTAAGACATAAAATTTTAATAAATTAGTTATCGCAACACAAGACTTGTGCTGTCTTGCACTGTTTAGTTATTATTTAGATAGAGGTGCTTTCATTGACATTTATAGACAGTGTTGCTTACTTTCAGGGGTCACTTCTGTAGACTTGGTAAAGTTAGGTGTAGTGCGTTTAAAGACCTTGGTTCTCTCTCCACCAACAACCACCTGAGCCCCGAGCAAGGGCACCAACACCGCCAGACTCTGCAGCGTCATGGCAACCAGAGAATCATTGGTGTCTCTCATTCCTAACAAAACCTAAAGAGAGTAATAGACAAGATAATATACTTAAGAGATAGTTTCATTTGAATTTTGTTCTCAAGCTTTAGACATTAGATAAAATTGGTGTGATAAAAGTGGTGGCTCTGTGATTGGAAGGTCGGGGGTTCGATTCCCCTGAACAGCTACCCTGAGGTACCCCTGAGCAAGGTACTGTCCCTACACACTGCTCCCCGGGCGCCCAATGGCTGTCCACTGCACTGAGTGAATGGGTTAAATGCAGAGAGGAATTTCCCCACGGGGATCATTAAAGTATACATTATTATTATTATTATCATTATTAAATTGGTTACAATTTCTGGGGTTGCCTGTTTCACCCTGTTTAAGCTATTACCTAATCTCCCCGTCTGGTGCTTCTTAAGTAAGACTAAAGAAAAAAAAAAATTGTTTATTGGTTTAACATTTTCCAAAATACTGAACATTTCAGCTTCAACTGTCTTCGTTTTTTTGACAACAAGAAGAACAACAAAAAAGTTTGTTTCTAAAGTAACACCCCACCTGAGGTAGGATCTGGTTTTTGAGTTCATCGTGGGAGAAAAACTCAGCGTAAAGGTGGATGTGGGTCAGCAGCACAATTCGGACATGTTCCTCATTGACCTTGTAGAGTTCAAGAAGCTGAGGAATCACATGCTTACGGTAAAGGGACATAGACAGCAGGCAATCTTCACTGCTACCACCACCACTGTTATCTGTCCACAAAGGTGAAATAAAAAAAGTTTCATAAAACATTTGTGCCTGTCAGGCAAATACTAAGTTCTGGCTTTCTCTCAGAAAATGGGATTAGAAGATCTGGTTATCAGAAGCCAATTTTTGTTCAAATGCAACCTCACCTTTCTTTGGCCTTAAAAGATGAGGCAGGAAGCTTTTTACAGCCATGGGTTCTGCAAAAACGAGAGAGTTAAGGAGTTTGGGAGCAAGGCGTGTAGCTATCAACTCTTCAGGGAGGTTCTGGACTCGGTCTAGAAGAAACCTAAAAAACATAAAACCAAAACACTACGTAAGGAGAATATATACACCATAATACAAGTTAAAGAAAATTCTATCTGTGAAAAAAGTCCACATATAACATGTAACAAGATCACTACATTATTTCTTACTTAAAGAATTCATTCTTCTCTTCTTCTGTCTTTAGGGTGAGACTGTTCAGAAAATTCATCACTTCCAGAAAGTCATTCCTGTTCACAGAAAAATAATGTTTGCTTAAAAAAATCATTCTGAGTATTTAATGATAACTACAAATCAAACCTGAAAAAGTCATTGGTGAGCAAGGAACTGAGTGGCGGCCGCGACATGGGGTCAGAGTTCAGCAGGCCTGTCTGCAGTGTTTTTGTCAGGCTGGCAGCAAGCTCCTGTGACACTGAAAACAACAGTGCAAGCATATGATAATGTACATGCAGGTTAAACCTGAAAAAATGAAATGTGATATTCAAGGTCACCTCTCCTTACCATAGCCATTAAGGAGGGGAATAAGAGACTCCACCATCATCCCAAAAGAGTAACAGTCCCGAGAGTGAGCATGTTTATCAGGAAGGATTTTAAAACCCTCCACCTGTCAAGAAAACATTTCTTGAAAACCTGTCAACACAGTGGGAAGTTCTTCTTGTCAATCATTAACTTTAACCTGCTTACCTGCTCTTCTGGAGGAATATAGCTGGCCTCTCTTGCATTCTGGATGCTTGTGAGGAACTAAGGAGTTTAGGAATAGCCAACATTTAAGATAAACCTGATATTTTACAGAGTGAGTCTTCAAACAGTCTAAAAAAAAAAAGTGCATTAAAACTGCTGAACTGTATATACATTGCAAGAAAAATAGCTCAATGTTTGGATAAATCTTTGAGTTGAGTGAACACACACGGACTGAATTGTGGTATTACAGTCATACAAAATGTTTTCTCAAATATCAGTTAGCATGTTATGACAGTACGATTAGAAAACAGCTTAACCAGTATTACCGTAGTTTTCGGGTCATAAGTCGCTACTTTTTCCCCCACACTGTGAACACTGTGGCTTATACTGACGTGCAGCTAATGCATATTGTTTTTCATTCAGCCAAAAACATTTTGCCTGGTAACAGTAGACCAATAAAATTGATAAGTAATATATATACTGTATATATTTTTACCGGTTGTTAAGAGACATAATGTTGTTTGTGCACTGTTCCGTAAAAAAACCATAAGCAACGTAATTTGTGTGTTACCGATACGTACGTAAAATACTTAAAGGTAGCCACGTTACAGGCGCTGTTCAAGGAAAGAAAGTATTTGCAGTATGTATTTTTGTATGTTACCATGTTTATGTTACCTTACGGATTAATCCTCACGTGTAATATTTCTGTGTAAATATCTCCTATTAGAAGTGAAACGCATACGGCTTAAAATCCAGTGCGGCCTGTACAAGTACAAAATTTATGTTCTTTCTAAAATTAGAGCATGCGGCTTTTAATCAGGTGTGCTCTGTAGTCCGGGATTTACGGTATGTGCTTTGGCTACATGATATCAAAGTGGAAATGGTTAGCTATAATGCACAGAACCGCATCAAGCAAAAATTAAAAACAGCTCATCAGCACAAACACCTCAAACCAACTTTTAAGCACAGTGGTGGAGGGATGATGATTTTGGCTTGCTCTGCAACCACATGACCTTGGCACTTTGCTGTCATTGTGTCAACCATGAGCTTTTCTGTGTACCAAAGACCAACTCTATCCAACAGCTAAAACTTCAAGTAGTTGTCAAACAAACAAACAAACAAACAAAAACAAAGTCTAGACCTTAAATCAATTGAAATTTGACATCATCTCCTAAGCCAATGCCTGCAAACCTCAATGAACTGAAACAATGTTGTAAAAAGAGTTGTACAAAGAGTGGGTCAATATTCTTTCACTATGATGTAAAAGACTGAGAAAGCTACAAGCTACTGAATCATGATATTTACTTAGTTTTTCCACAGGACAGTAAAGAATTCTTCTCAAACTTTCTTTTTCACATGACTGCCCACATGGCTTTAATGCACTTCTTACCTCAGGAGTTGCTTCAGAGAACTTGCAGACAGTCTCCATCCCTCCCAGTTTCCAATGACCATCATCACTGACAAATACAGATGAAATACAGACGTTGTTGTGGCTCGACTTACCCTGGTGGAAGAGCAAGACAAGTTTGGAACTTGCATGAATATGCATGCATGTTTAATGCAAACAGAACGACATCCAAGGGTCAATCACCTTCTCCATCTACCTTGTTTTTCCACATGCTTCAATATAATCATGCAGAGACTGTAGAAACACTCACCCTCTCATGCAGAAAAACAAGTGCCTGCAGGAGGTCATAGATGCCTGCACAAATTTCCTCTGGGGAGAGACTGTCTAGCAGTAGCTGCAGGGGCTGCACAGGCTCTGTCACCAGGTGGATGTCACCATTCTGCACTGAGCAGGACAGGAAGCGCAGTAGACATGGGTGTCGCAGTGTCTTCAGGTGCTGGGTGAAATGTGTGGATGATTAAGCAGGTGTAAGAATTGCAAATAATTAGTATTTTAAATTACCCATCAGTTAAGACACAAAACTCATACTTTCACTTATTTAATTCTAGTCACAACAGAGAATACTGAAGTTGGAGGGGGCTCTTCCACTACGCAAAACCATGTTAATTTTTTTTCTTAATTAAAATGTTACATCCACATCACACACTTTGTGTGTACAGCTCAACTTCACACACAATCACACGTGATGCATTAATTCGCTTTTTTAAAGAACTTTTTTTCTACATTGTTTTAGAAAAGACAAAAAACCGACTGGAGAAGTTTGGTAAAAATGTCTCAACGCTGCAGCGGTACTTTGTGTCCAACATGATCATGGCAGCGTGCTGGCTGCACACTTCCACGCATAATGCACATGAGCGACGGCAAAGGCGAGCAGCGACATCTGGAAATTACACACCTTGGCAGCTTTGTTGACTTTGTCTTCATTGCCACGTTTGTGAACAAACACAGAAGCGGGCTTTCCATCCTGGAGCACCGCCGAGTACATGGTGGGTCCGGTGGGCAGAGTCAGGAGCGGCTCCTCCAGGGTGCAGCGCCGCACCGCGCTGCTCTCCGCACCCATGACCGCGGTCGTTCTTTATGAGCAGCCACTCAGGTCATAAACTAAGCAAGCCAGGCGTGATACGTGGCAGTGCGAGTGCCTGTCAGTAATGAAACAGAAACGAGTACTTGTTATAGAGTTAAGTTGACATACCGGTACCTGTTTCAGTAAACTGGATGCACCACTTAGTGACAAGTTAGCTAACGTCAGTTGCCTAGCAGGCTAACCTTAGCACTACGTTAGCAAGCTTGTCATTGCTGCCCTTGTCGGTAGCTTTTCCGCCTCCAAACAACCATGCCAGTCGAAGTGTACCACAGATTAATTCAACGAGTTTTGCGAACTGCTTTAAAAGTAAAAAAATAAAAATAAATCCCGTTTCCTTCTTGTCAAATCACCGATGCTAACGTGGAGCAAGAGCTGCGCTGTAAACAAGGACCTTTCCGGTAAAAGACGAAACCACAGAGGAGGGGTTGGTACTTACTTGTAATTACTCACTTGGTTGAATAACTTAATGTTTTTCAACTTTATTTTCAACAGATACAGGTTTCAAATCCCTTCATCATAAAATAATTCGTTAATAGGTTTATTTGTTGTTGATACATTGATACAAAAGAACGAACACCCCTCCCCGTAAGCTAATGGTTGCGACTAAAGTGGTGCGAGATAACGCAAGTAATCAGCGGAGAGTTGAGCGCCATATGGTGAGTGAAGTGAAAATGGAAACTGTCACTATCTGTCTTAATGAAACTCTGAAAAGCACACTGTTTCATTCTCAGCAAAAGCGGGTGTGCTGTCCATAATGTTAGGGTAACACATAGGTATAAAAGTTAAAATCACCTTAAGTCTTAAGTGTATATTTATTTTCTTATTCCTTAGTTATATATATATTTGTTAGGTTTTTTGCACTGATGTAACCGGAGCTTCGTCACTGGATATAGCGGAGATGACAATAAAGTTTACTTTGACTAAAAAGCTGTCAAAGCATAGTTTCATAGTTCATTCCGGTTTCATTCCGGCAGCTGTGGCTACAACTGTAGCTACCTCCACCAGTGTGTGAATGTATTATTATTATGATATGCATAATATACGAGACTCCCAAACACAGCAAGGTTAAATAAAAAAAACCATATAAACACTACCAGTTCACGTAAAGCCATCATGGGATGGTAAATATAAAAATTTGCATCCCAAACTTTATTTCTATGTTAGTGGGGTTCTTAATATATATATATATTTAATATATATATATATTTATATAAAATATATATATATATTTCTGATATGCTTTACATTGCTTGTTAATTAAAACTGCTTCCATCTTTACCACCACCACCACTACTGGATTTTTGGAATTAATACTAAAGGCTGCAGGGTTGTGTTGTGGTTACCAATGTCACCTTACAGCAAGAAAGTGTTGGTTTCCCCAGTCAAGTCTGTCCCGTATTCAGGAAGTGAAAATAAAATAAACAATAAAAGGTGAATCAAATGGACCATTACGGCAAGGCTGGGATGGTCAATTTGGTAAAGTAAATCCGTTGGGCATCTTTCTTTGCCTTTAGACAACAATTCTGATGGCAAAAGAGCCAAACGGGACAGGCAAAAAAAAAATAAAAAAATAAAAAAATAAAGTGTTGGTTTCAAATGTTCTCCCTGGGTCCTCTGGCTTCCCTAAGCAATCCGAAAACATGTATGCATATGAGAGAGTGAACTGTTGTCTGTCCCTCTGACAGACTAGTGACCTGTCAAGGCTGTATCCTGTCTCCCATCCTATGTCAGCTGGCATATGATCTAGCCTCACCATGACAGCAAATTGCACAAGTCAAAGTGGAGGTGTGAAGTAACAAAGTACAAATATTTTGTTACTGTAAGTATGTAGCCTTTGCAGATATATGTACTTTACATAAGTATTATTTTTTTTCTAACAACTTCTTACTTTTACTACCTATGTTTTTAACCAAATGTCTGTACTTTCTACTCCTTACACTTTCAAAACAGACTCGGTACTTTTGGTTTAAGACATTTGAGGGGAGTTCTTTTTTTTTCATGTCAGTGCGCATCTTCAAACATCAAACTTTCAAAATTTGAGCCTCAACAGCAACACATGAAAGGCAATCTTACTGGTGTATTATTCACAACGATATGTCACATAAAAAGAGACGAAAGAGACCATAATCAGGGGTTAAAATGCCAAAAGGTGATTGCCTGCCAAAAACTGATTTCCGGTATTTGCTAAAAAAGTGATTGCCTGTATTTAAATTGCCATAAATAACTTGTTGGCTTATAATATCTAAAACATATGTCAAATGTATCCCTCATGAACGATATCAAGTCATCTTGAGCCACAAACAACATTCCTATCTCAACGTAGAAACTTTTATATATCCTTTATTTATCCAGTTAAAAAGTCTAATTCACATTAACAAATGTCTTTTTAGGAGTAATCTGGCCAAGAAGACAGCAGGAATTGCAACAAATATAACAATAATTCTATAAAGATACTTCCAAAATGGACCAGATTGGTTACAATGTAGATACAGTAACCCAGAGTCATAAAGATACTTGAAAAACATGTATTTTTTTAATTCTATAAATAACCCCTTTGTAAATACTTTGTAAATCCTGTTCACTAAAGTCTATTGACCAATATTTACTTATAAAGACATGACACAAAAAAAACCCCACATCGAAACATTGGAAATCAATTTTTGGCAGATAACCACTTTTCGGCACAACACAGGAATGGGTGCACATGTCCGTAAGTTGCAGTTGCTGTACTTCAGCATCTAGTTAGCACTACAGAAGAGGACCAAGAGAAGCATAAAAGGAGTGATATTTTTTTAAGTAGCAGGTAATTTCAAATGCAACGTTTTTGTCACCTCAAGAAATGTCAGTAAACACACAAACTGTTTGTGTGTGCAGTTTGTCACACTGTGTGTCTGCTAGCTAAAGAAAGGTAGAGCTGCTGTGAAGATGTTAATTTTACTCAGAGGTGGAGAGCGATAAAGACAGGGCAGGAGAGGAAGAAGAGAGGTTATATTTAACCTCTGCTCGGTGGTGTTTGATAAACTGGAAATTTGAATATCAGGTTTGTACATATTATGTTATTTTTTTCATGTTGTAAAACGTGCTGGAAAAAAAAACTGACACAGACTAACCGTGTTATTTAAAGGTTGCATGAAAATATGGAGTTTAGTGCAGGATAAGCTGGTTCGCTTGCAGTAATGTGATGGAATTTAAATAAAGCGTTGTGTTAGATTGGTGCAAAGTGGCTGTGGTCTTCAGAGTTAGGTTACATTAAGTATTGCAAAGATGAATTTGAAGGTAAGCTGATTATACTTGGAGTCATTCACTGAATTCCACCTTCATACTGTTTAGTATAACGACAGCATAAACTGTGTCAGTGTAGAGGATGGAACAGGACAACTCATGAAACACCTGCTCACATCTTGTTAAATTCAGTTGTGTTAATTCACAAAGAGCAGTAAACCTCAGAGCAGCAGCAGCCCAGATCATCTGATCACAGCCTGTACACAAAAGAAGATCTACAAGAGCTCACAATAGAAATTGCGATTCTTTTCCCCACGCTGAGCCACTATAACTGATTTTAGGGTTCCACCACGTGCTGAATCCCGCTTTAACCCTGGGCTATACTCATCTTCTGTTTAGAGGCAAAATCGCCCTCTACAATGTAGGCGACAGAAAATAGATCTCTTTTAAAAAAAATGTTCCTTCTTTTGCGCATTTTCTAGGGAATAAAAATCACACATGTTCTTTATGAGTATAAATACAGAGTGCAAAGTTACATTAAAAAATTTATTTAGGAACTTTCCAGCAATGTGTTTCACAAGTTTAAAGTGAGGTTAACTTAAGGTGAAGACCTCACTTGACTCTCCCCTGCTACATGTGATGAGAGAACTGTGAACAGTGGAGTCAGAGCAAACTCTGCTGGGCAAACACTGTCATGACACAGCTTCAAAATGATCTTTTCTGTCCTATTTTCTGTATCTGTGAACCAAAATGTCAGTCTGACTCTGTGTTGGTAACACGAGGATGTTGAGTTTTATCAGCGCCATGTTAATCAGTAATTAAGAGAAGCTGATGATTTTTTCTACCACTTGCAGTGGAGGTAGTGTTACAACATAACACACACTTTGTTTGAAGAAATATGCAATAAATATTTAACAAAAGCACAAATTTAATAAGTGAAATATTCACTCTGTTGGTATCACACTTGCACTGCTTTAAAACTCTCACTGTTTTCATCTTCAGGAAATAGTCAAACCTCCTCCTAGCTACTGACAATTCTTCACACAGCAGCAACCGAAAACACACCTTCCTCACAGGAAGCGACGGTTTTGATCAGATCAGAAATGAGTTTAGTTGCCTCAGCAACTAACCAGCAGACACACACACACACACACACACACACACACACACACACACACACAAAGAAAAGAAAAAAAGCCACCCACTCACATTCAAGTTTTATGCTGTCAGAAGGAACCAAAATGGATGAGCTCGGTAAGAACTTTCTGTCATGTTTTACCTTCATGAATGTCCTCAAACTAATCGATGGTACAATTTAAACTGAGGTCGAAACTGTTAGCAAAATCAGGAGTTGGTGTGTTGACACCATGACATCAAGCACAGCCAGTGCTTATGGAGTATTACCACAGTCTTGTGTGTTCTCAGACTGATTTATACAGCAGACTCTGAGTACAATATTTAATGCACTCAATGATCCAGCTCATTAGAAGGAATTTGTCTACCACTGTTCTTGTGTTTTACCTCTGATTCTAGGGCTCTACATGTAGCGATTCACTACAAATCAAATACAGTGTAACATTTAGAATACAGTAGAATTTTACAAGTTTTAACGAAGTCGTTTAATTCGCATACTGGAAATGAAATAAGGGTGACGGTCAAAAGGTAAGACAAAAAAGAAAAATTCTTTTAATTTCACAGTGTCAAAAAATATTTTTCTGAGGTGCGATGATGTTTGAAGATGATGATCTTTACTGACTTACTGACATTGAAAGTTAAAGTCATGTCTTTAACTTTTTAAAATGAACCTTTGTCTTTTTTGCTACTTCTGCTACTTCTATGTAAAATACTTACTTATACAAAGCTTCCCATTTCCCTAGATGTGTGGCTTGCCCTGTGTGAAGGAGTGTTGTATTTGTTGTAACAAATGTCACCAGATTCTTGCAACATTATCACAAGTTTCACTTCTGCAATGTGGTATGCCCTCACTTCCTGAGGAACGCAAGTTGCATGAGCAACCTTAGTCTGCTAGCATCTTGATCTGTGTATTGAAATCCACTGTAACTTACTTCACAGAAAATATTTCACTATACATAAATTATATGCATACAGTCTAACAGTTAACACCCACAAAGGACAATAAGTGTGAAAGAGCAATGTGTGCCGTACAAACGTTATGTAATATGAATATTTGGTTGCATGAGTATTTTTTCTGAGGTTTAAAGATTTATTGTGTGTGTCCTGCCGCAGATTTGCTGTTAGAGGAGCTGGCCCTGAATCCAGCGGGTTCAGACAGCGTCCCTGAGAAAAAGAGCAATGATGCAACAAAAAGAGAAGTAAAAAGACAAAACTCATTAATCATGAGCTTATCCTGTTTCTGCTTTATCCCCCATTTCATTTGTAGATGAACCTGGAATTCTAAAGAAAACAACTTAAAACCTAACATGTAATTTAATTTCTTTAAGTACAGAAACTTCAGTATATGTTGGTTGTGTTCGCAGGTGCCAAGTGAAGTTTGTGTTGGAACTACCAAAAATGGAAAAGCCTCAAACTCCTCAAATGTGTACAGGTGAAGTTCAAAGTTGAACCCGATTCATAGTGGTGCTGCATGAAGATCATTAGCTTAATAATTTAAATAATACATTTTAATTAATTTATGTATTTCTTTTTAGCATTTTAATGCTAAGGTTTTTCTTTCATTCAGACCACACCCAAAAAGAGGAGAGCAAATACAATGAAAATGAAAGCATTGTTCTTCAGCATATTCTGGCCTTTATGTAGATGTGCTTTATTTTCTTAAGGTCTAAAAGGTTAAGAACTTCCAGTTATATTTTTGCTATGGTTCAGAAATGCAACCATTTCAATTATTAATGATGTTACAGGATGTCAGTTTTGCATTTTATAACATTCGTGTTTTTCCTCTCTGGGATTTAGTGATGTTCCAACTCCTGTGCCAGCTTTTGTGGAACCTGACTCACCGACTCAGGAGCTGGACTCAATCTTGCAAGACCTGATGGGTCTAGCTGAAGGGGTTAGTACTACCCCAGTGTGGAAATACATATTTTATAAATATTGAACGTAATCTGTGTTGCCCCTTTGAGCTTATTTATTTTAGTGTGAAGCCTGAAAAACTATGTCTATCTATTTTCAAACATTAGTAAAATGACATGGTTAACAACAGAGGGCAGCATTGTACTTATATCAGACTCAAGCTCTTGGACCAATAAGCATTTTGTTCTTAAGCATTAAAAATACTCTGATTAAATATAAAATAAATATAATAGACAGCTAATATATTTTGAGGAAATATGTACATAAAACTGTTATTCCTACATTTTGTACCATAATTTAGGATCTAGAACCTCCAACTGACCCACCATCACTTACACAAAAAAAGCAAACAGAAGGTGGAAAACAGGCGAGCAGCAGCAGCAGCAACACTCCAGCGGCTTCAGATGGAAAAGCCACAACGCAAAGAAAGAAAACGGATATGATAGATGACCTGCTGGGAGGGTTGAGCACTGACTTGGAGAAGATCGGTGTACGGACCACAGCCAAGGGCCACTGTGCTTCCTGCAACAAATGCATTGTAGGAAAGGTACAATCTGGACCTACAGGACACAAAGAAGAAAATTTGTCACACTGGTACCAAATTGTGGAAATTCAAACAAGATGAAAGAGATCAAAACCTCTTGTTCCCTCTTTCACTGACATTTCCTTTCTCCAGATGATCACAGCACTGGGTGAAGTGTGGCACCCCGAACACTTTGTGTGTGCGGTGTGTAAGATGGAGCTGAGCACCACAGGCTTCTTTGAGAGAGACGGACGGCCGTACTGTGACAAAGACTACCATCAGCTCTTCTCACCACGCTGTGCCTATTGCAAGGGGCCTATTATGCAGGTGAGGACAACTGTATTCATATATAACCCTGCCTCTGCATAGAAAGTAAGATTAAAATAAAAATAGGTGTTAATATGATCTCCACTAAAGGATGAAATTTCATGTTTTAATGAATTCACTTTGGTGGAAAATGCACATAGAAAATGACCAAAATACCAATCTGGAACTCTCTGGTATCTAAATGTCACTCAAATTCAGCTGCGCTGTTGTTTGATTTAAGCTATAATTTGTTCTGTCATATAGTATATCAATTTATTTACACAATAATCTTTTGAAGATTGGATGATGACATACAGTAGTATGTAATCAATTTTTCTCAACATATCCCACATGTCATCCTAATAGAGAAAACACAAAACCATACTGGGATTCTGCTGCAGACCAAAGTCATTAATCAGAAACTAATGCAGCTTCTTCTATGTTCCACTTTGTGTGTTTCACAATTCACATTTTTGTGTTCCCCGACATTTGAACATGTGAGATGAGACAAACCTTACTAATCCTCAAAGGAAGTAAATTTATGATATAATATTTTGGGCTGCTTTAGAACATCGTGACAGCTCTGGACCAGACCTGGCACCCAGAGCACTTCTTCTGCGCACACTGCGGAGGCTTGTTTGGAACGGAAGGTGAGAGATTTGTGGATTATTTCTCTCCAATTGAAACCACAACTTTAGCAAATAACTCACTGCATCTTATGCCTATCCTAGGTTTCCTAGAGAAGGATGGGAAGCCATATTGTTGTAAGGACTTCTACTACCTCTTTGCTCCAAAGTGCTCAGGCTGTGGGGAGTCGGTGCGGGAGAATTACCTGACTGCAGCCAATGGCACCTGGCATCCAGAGTGCTTCGTCTGCGCAGTGAGCCTCTTACCTCAGACCACACACACAGCTCTGGCTTGCATACGAGCCTGAGAATAAATGAGAAAAGATACCCGCACGTTAGCTTTATTTGCAACATTTTGACCTCAACGCTGATGAAAACCATATGCCTGATGAATACTCTGCTGTTAGAAATGATGCAGATAAATCAAGGAAGTGTATTCCTCAGTGTGGGTATCTTTTACATTCTCTTCAAATCTATTTCTGTATGTAGCATCTGGTCAAAAATGGTTCAATGTGCAGCTCTGCTTTACTTAACATGTGCAAGTGTAAAACATAAAATGCCATCAGTAGTAAGAGACAAGCAGGAGCAACTGTAATATTAAGAATGTATTCATTGTTTTTCTGGCAGGTACTGAAATATGAGGTCCATAAACCTGACCATAAAACATATAAAGGACATTTTATTTCTTAATACCTATCACTTAAAATTATAATTAACATATCTTAGCTAATCATTAATCACAAACACCAACTACAACTACTTATTTTATACAAACCAGTCATTATCAATAAGGTCAGTTGTACCTGCTACCTAATAACCTAAAACTAATTCCAGCAGGCTGAAGGTCAGACACTCCATAAAAAAGGATGAAGTGGACACTCAAAGGTGGAGACTTTTTAATCAGCCTACTGATAAAAATAAATAAAACAGGTCATACAATTTAGGACCCTTGAACTTCCCCGCCACTTTTTCTGTTTCACAGCAACAGTAGAAACGTTTCCATACCATGAGTCATTTGCGTCCTGTAAGCCCCAGATGAAATTCCCCTGAAAGAGCAGTCATTAACACGGCTGTCACAGTGTTATTCTCATCACACATTTGCTAGTCATTAATTGCTTTAGTTTGACTGTAATCTGTATGAAATCAGGCTAAAAATGTGACGCAACATCTATTGTTTTAGTTTGTTTTGTCACCAACACTGAGCAAACCAGCCCTTTGATGGACACAGATAACTCAGGTGTTCCAAGGCTTTGGAGCTGCTCATGCTGGTCCACAGTCATTGCTTACAGTGCATAATAAATGGAACAGTGCCACTGGTGATGTTAAGAGTTACACCTGTGCTTTTACTGCTACGGTATGACAAGTCAAAGTGTCGGCCAAGAGAAACGACCATAATCAAATTCAGTGCTGTACATGTAGGTTCCAATTATGCTTTAGCGGTTATTAACAGATTGTTAAAAGAAACACAGTTGTAACACTCCTTTAGTTTTCATATTAAAGGTCCATGCCATGTGATTTTGTGGCGCCGTCACTTCATTATCTGGCTGTAACAGTCAACCATTTTCCAGGCGCTTGGTTTCCCTTCACATCGTAGACATTTAAAATGAATGATGGATTTAAATTCTTTTACTTTCTCTCTAAAAGATATCACTCTGCTGTATGTTAAGCAGTGTTGAGTATGACGTGTGGGTTGGGTTTGGCATCACTGTGTCTAATTGAAACTGTTATAGAAAAATCAAGAAAGTTTAACTGTTGGAAGTTTAAACTTCTTCCTCCATAACACCATGCCTAATTTTACATAACGTTCTATCCTCCCTACTTCCCCTCTTCCTCTACGCAGGACTGCCTGAAGCCCTTCACTGATGGAATTTTCATGGAGCTCAATGGTCGTCCCCTCTGCTCGCTTCACTTTCACTCCAGGCAAGGCACTGTGTGCGGTGGCTGCGGAAAGCCCATCATCGGCCGCTGCATCTCTGCGATGGATCGCAAGTTTCACCCCGAGCACTTTGTGTGTGCCTTTTGTCTGCGGCAGCTCAGCCAGGGCATCTTCAAGGAGCAGAAAGGGAAACCATACTGCTCAGCTTGCTTTGACAAACTCTTTGTCTGAGATTTGCACATGAGTAAGATGTAAATAATACAAAACAGCAACAAAAACAACAAAACATTCAAATGCTACATTACTATCTTTGTTGAGTTTAGACTGTCTCGTCTGTGTATGAATGACAAAATAAAATGAAGCGATTGTACAGTCTCTACATTACAATTCATTGTTCTATTTGTATATACAAATTCTCAGTAGATCATATTTAAAAACCATTACGGTGAATTACATGATAAATAGCATGTAACCGTAAGAAAAACATACATTGATCATGGATTAAATGAAGGGAACATGCTAACATTGTTACTTAATTAATTAGATGGTTATGAAAAATACAAATTTTCCCCATTATAACAATAAATGTGAGGACTGAATGGTTCTAAAAGGTGTATTGCTTGATGTAAAATTTATGGGATTTCATACATCATGATGACAAAATTTATAGGTGGAGTAAGAATAACACATGTGTGCTGTTTTAGTCCACGCTTTCCATTAAGCTACCCTTAGTTTGCCGTAAGACTTGGCAGTCCAGATATGCTCTCTCGCAGTATGGAACCGTTTGTCAAGGTGTTTGTCTATGTGGCCTGATAGCTTGTATTGGCAGTAACTGGCACTGAATCGGCATGCCAGCCCGAGTTTCCCCTTACCCTGACTGACCACTTGGCCTCTGGCGTGCACTGAATTCAGACAACCTCTTCATTTTCCACACAGGCTCTTTTATAGCTGTGCACGGAAGATTAATAGAGGTGGTGAGGTTAACAAAGGTGGTTTGAGAAAAAGCTCCTTCACATCACTGCATCTCTTTAGAAACTCATTTTGACTGCTGAGGGATGACAAAACCACAAAGTGTTTTAATGCTTTTTAGGCTGTCGATGTATTTGGGCTCATTTTGTTATTGGCAGATGGTGCAGATGATACGTGACAGCGAAGCATTTGCAGCCCAGTTGGGATGTACTGTTGTTCTAATAGAAGACAGATTTCTTTCGTGTGAATATTGTAATCAGTTCTGCAGAATCACATCATGAGAAAGTTTGGACTAAGCTTTTGAATTCTCTATCACAACTTATGTATTTAAATATATTCACTTCTTCTTTGTCTGATTATTTTTTAGCCAAATTGCTTTTATCTGATATCAAAATTTTGCTGAATTTTTGACTGAAGAATCAGTTAGCTAAATAAATTGAAGGCTAGTTTCTTCTAGTATGATGTATTACCAAACTTGCCAAAATGTTTTCACTGTTATTATCCCTAAAATAATGAGTTCAGTGTTATTGTCAGTGCCAAACTGTGTCTTATCTTATCAGTGATCTTCAGATGAACACTGGCTACTTTTCTAAGCTTTCTTAAGTTTTGCTTAAGCAAGCCACTTGGGCTTGCATGTGATGTTAGTGTGTGAGCGGGAATGGAGGTGTGCATTAATCATGCTGTCATCACTTTCAGACCAGGTCCCTTATGGCCTCTACAGAATATAGACCTTGCATCATGGAAGAACTGTGACTGTGTTATGTTCAGTCAAAATCCACAATTGTAAGTGTTTAGTAGTCCAACATTCCTCTGCCCAGATTGCTACCAAGGACTTACTATAATGATTTTTAGAAATGCATGAAGATGCCTGACACATTTGCTGCTGTGTTTCCAGCATGAGTCATGCACAGAACATCATCTTGGGATATGATCTGATTGAAGACCTTGGCATGTAAACTGTAAAATTTCACCCTGTCATATGATAGTATTACACATATCTCTTTCTGGATGAAGCACTTTTACAAATGATTGCTATTATTTGTGGACCTGACACTCACAAAACTGTGTTATGAATGGAAAAAACCCATAATTTAATGCTATATTTCCACTAATGGCTTCAAAGAACTAAATGTAAACTAACAGTTTAAATTAAGATTTGCAAAAAACACGTGAGCATTACTCACAGCTATCCAGTCTCAAAGCAGTGACTAAGTAAAATCTGACATTCACAGAAATATATAGGCGTTATCGTATGACTTCTACAATATTTTATGGAGGATAGGGAGGAAAAGTGCCCTTTGGCACGTTTTTAAAAAAAGAGAAA
The DNA here is from genome assembly GCF_018398535.1 of Haplochromis burtoni. Classification (NCBI taxonomy): domain Eukaryota; kingdom Metazoa; phylum Chordata; class Actinopteri; order Cichliformes; family Cichlidae; genus Haplochromis; species Haplochromis burtoni. The sequence continues at coordinate 218,091 of NW_024582403.1, forward strand.
ACATGAAATGCAAGCAGGGGTCTTTTTTAAATGGTGGCTGAATAAAGCACACTCTGTGAAAAAAAGAGAGAGTGTAAGGCAGGTGACATTTACAGCAGTGAAACAGAGTACGGACGGTCTGGGAGCGCACTGGGCCATGAGATGGCAGCTAGAGCTCAATGGGGGACGGAAAAGGAGTGGGGAGTATATCGGGACATAATGGATACTGGTGCTGAGGGACACAGGGTGAGGAGGGCAGGGGTTGAGGAGTGTAGTTGTAAGAGTTTCCCTTGTGTGACACTGAAACTCAACACTCGCCTCCTCTCCTGTAAAATGACTGTGTCCGCTTGGCCACCCCTGATGGGGATGGAGGGGAGTCTTGTCCAGATCCATACAGCCCCACTGCAGGTCACACTTGGCTTGTCCTGCCATACCTAGTAAACCGAGAAACTTTGAACTCATAACTGTCAAACAGGACTTTGGCTCAGACCAGCACATTAATCAAGACATTTGCTTCTAGACACATCCATGAAAAACACCATCTTGAAACACCTCCGTTGCAGCTTTGTCCTGACATGGTGAAATTACAGCTTCAGTCCGAGCAGTAAAACGCAGACGGTTCAGGTTACTGCAACATCATTACCGGTACTGTCAATGCACAGCATATTTCTAATAAATGTAAACAAGTGAGTGGATGTGTTAGGTATCTAGTTAATGAAGATAACACAAAGCAAATGACATCTAATTTAAAGTAACAAAACTTAAACTGAATGAATTTGTTACATCTTTGTTGGGATAATAGATAATTAGCATCAGTTTTACACTGCTAGCATTCTAGAACATATACAATTTGAGATATACACAGGTGAGATGGCAAAATTCAGTCAGGCCACAACTTTTCAAAACTTCTCTCTATTGCTGGCCATTCCAAAATATATTCTCTCAGTAAACGAGAGCTTCATGTCTCTTTCTTATCATGCAAGAAATGCTCATTCATACATTATAGAACAGGAAAGCCTCCTGTTATTCTGATATAAAGACGTGTCATTAACCATCTACGTATACTGAGGATAATGCACGTCTCAAAAAACATTAGCGCCTGTTACCCTATGAAATGAAAGGGTTTCTGTGTAAGAGATTTACATGAATCCATTTTCAACAGCAGAGGAAAAGTGACAACTTCAACACCTCGGTAATTACTTCCACACAGAGAGAAGTTTAGCTGGAGTGCGGCTCTACTTTGGGTGTGTTTGTTTTGGCCTTCTGCTAACACAGGGTCACAGGTATCGCACCTGATTCATGACTGCCTCCTCTGTCCAAAGGGAACTTCTTGTTGTCCTTGGCTGAACACTGAGTTCCCCTCACTATCTCACACTCCCTCACACACCAGCAGACGTATAAATGCACACACACAAACCTCACAAACTTGTAAATACTATTTGGGGATTTTCTGTTCGTGCCATCTTGGATTTGGTTTACATAATCACATACACAGACATGCACAAAAACAACACATGAGTGGAAAAGGCTCTGGCCACATATTAGGAATAATTTAAAAAACAAACAAACGTATGCACGCTCCCAAATCAGTTCAAACATGTGCGGACTCTTTGGGTTTGGTCAACAACATCACGCACAGATGCAAAACACATGCACATGCATAAATATATAAATGGCTTTTATTAGTTTGGTGTCTGTCTCTCAGTCTCTCTCTGCACAGCCTTCTTTTTTTAGTGACACAAAGCGTATCTGTACGAACATCACTGCCCTCCCTGTGTGCTTGTAGATCCTTAACCAAGATAACTTTAGGTCTCCAGTTTTATGGATTAAATGGAGCCAGCTCCAGAGGTGGACTTAATGGGTGGTTCCCAAGACAACTTCACCTTCTTCTCCTGTTGCTTTGCTACACATCTTTGTCTCATCTCCCTCACATCTTCTGCCAAGTGTCTCAGCTGGACCTCCATGCTCAACAAGGAAGAGCTTGGAGAAAGAGAATGAGAAAGACAGCATGGTGCATTTTATCTGGATCCTAATAACTCCATGGATCAAACTGGCTGGGGTTATGAAAAAGATTTATAAGACAGTCAGTTCCTTCTGTATGCTAGACTTTAGTATCAAGAAGATAGATGGTTTCATTATGCTTGCTCATTGTGTCCATGTGTGGATTTACTGCACAGTGTGCCAAAACTTTACACACTGTGATATTTTCAGGGAAACCTCTCTTGCAATCGATGGATCACTTAATTAAAGCCTTCTCGTAACTGTTAGAACATGCTTTGAATGGTGATAAACCTGCAGTGATTTAGTTTAGTCTCACATGTCACTGTTTTTCCAAATATGGTCCAAAGGTAAAAATTAGGTAACACATCTCAGTCTCTGTTGGAGCTCCGCAGGTGCCCTCTGTTGTTTGTATGAAAGATGCTTGATAGTTAGGGCCGGAGCTTTGGTTCTTTAAGTTGCAAGGGTAAGGCTTGAACCAGAGGTCAGACATTGAGCATAACAGTGCTTATGTAGCTCTGATCCAAATCCACCGCCTTTGTAGCAGCCACAGCATGGATCATTATAAGATTTGTTTTAAGGAGTGATGGTTAACCGCAATGCAGCCCTGTTGCCTAAGAGTTGAATGGTCTCCTGGGTTTAGACAAACTTGGAAACGTTTGTTTAGGGCTGGGAAGCCCCACCAGTGGAAGATCAGGGTTGGCTTGTTGATAAATCACAGCCGCTGTAGTAAGAGCCCAAAAGGCCAGCTTCTAGTCAAACTTCACACTAGCCCGCTTTGAAAATCAATCTGAAACTTTGTGGGAGCAAATACCATTTTAACCCTGGAAACACCAATAGAAGTTTACCACAAAATCATTAGCAGGTGTCTATTTTACAGCACCTCTGGTAAGTTTGACTGCATGTTAATTTAATTTGCACTGAGAGGATTTCGGTTTGCCCAGGTGACGGATAAATTAGCAGCTCACTCAAAAACTTTGGGCTGGTGGAGACATTTTTGTAATTGCTAATCCCCCAATGCTTTCTGTGACACCTTGTTCCCACTAAACCCATTAAGACGCAATCATAAGCCCTCATCTGAACCCAGGCTTAACCAACAGCTATGTGTTGATGGAGCTGGGGTTACTCCTTAGCATAAAAATGATTTAGTGCACAGTAATTCTAAACCACTGCATTGCTTTCACCAATAAAGATTTCTTCTCTCTGAGGGTATTCTGCACGTTTTAAAAATGGAATATTTAATTTTCAAAGAGCCGTTCTTTTTAAATGTGTTCATTGTTTAAACAAAATGCTGAAATCACTGAAACTAAAGAAATGCACAAGTGATTCAAATTCTTTTTGAAAAGAAAAACACTCTTCATTAGGTGTAAGTTTTTGTTTGAAAGTAAGTTATATTGTTAGGGGGAAAAATGTTGTTTACCCCTTTTAACTGTAGTATGTTATGTTTGACATCACAGTATATGAGAAGATGCACTAATGTTTCCTTTTTATTGAAAAAAAGTTTCTTTCTTTCCTTTATCAGATACTTACTCTCTCTCTCCCTTTCAGACTTTTTTTTTCTTTTGCATACTTCATAATCACATAGCAACCAACAAAGCCAAGACAAACAGGAACACACGGATTATTCAGTCATTTTTATCAACATCTTGTTCACTTTCCTTCCCCGAATGATGTCTGGCTTTGTAAATATTTCCACTAAACAGTTGAGTCTCCATCAGGGCTTACGGTGGGATTAGAGCTCAAATTACTGACTCTGTGGCTCATTTACTCTCCGAATCCACGGTTTTCAGAACAAAGTTGCATGTGGACATGTCCAGTGATATGATAATAGCATGAAATGAGAAACACATTTCTCTTTCCAGTGCCGCAGAAAGGCTTTTATGTGTAATGTTTGATGTTACAAGTTGTAACACATAGAGGATGTGAAAGGCAAGCGCAAGGACAAAAGTAAAGGTTTTCTGTGCTACGATATGAAACTGAGAGAAATCTAGGAAAAACAACAATTATTCGAGTCAAAATTTGTAATTAGCGTTCATAGTTTAGCTGTAACAAAATGTGCACAGCAGAAGTAGCAGTAGACCAACTTGGCATACTTTTCTTTAATTATCCTCCTGTTATCGTTACAGTTATGACTGCACTGTTTACCCAGCAATGACTCATCTTGCATCAGGTTCATGTCTTGTCAAAAAAGTGGTTAATTTACTGTGGCGACAACATCAGTTCGAACCACAAACAACACCAGGCTCATTTTGGTCACTGGTGTTGAAAAATGTTCTTGGCAGTGTTAATGAATAACTTAAACCTGCATCATTCTGTTATTGTTATCTTCCTGTTCTCTCTGCAAAGAGGAATGGATGGCAACAAGCCATGCCTCATTTATCTTCTGCGATATTATCACTGAATGCTGCTGCATACACACTGCTGTCGGACCATTCAAACACAGTGTTCCACAATCTTACTCAGGAAACGAGGGCGAGTAGCAAGATCATTTGTGTGATCATGCGGTTGCAATGTGGCATTACAGCATGAAGTTAAACCAAACCACAAACCATGTCAAACATGATTTCAAAGATGCAGTTATTTTTTCTAGTGGCAAAACCAGTATAAGCATTTATATAATAATGGTTTTATTTTCTACTTTATTTTTTAAAATGGTCTGAAATGTGAATGGGACATTTAGCAGGTAATAATTCATGACGCTTTTCTTGCCTTCACTTTCAGAGACCTCCCACTTCTGTTTCTATTTTCTGTTTCATGTCAGAGCCAGTTTGGCTGCTCTGTGAAGGTGATACAGGAGTCTATGGGAATATTCAAAATTCATTTTCCATCTTTTTTTGAACCAACTTCATCCATGAAATAGCTCTATTTTTGACCAAGAAGTTCTTTTGATTTTTGACCATTTTGAGCCAAATGTTTGACGCCATCGATGACTCAACTAGGTAAATGTAATTATTCTTTTATTAGCACAGCAATTTTCAGCAAGACACAATTGAATGGGAGGTTCTCTATAGATTAACCAGCCTTTTAACATGATAAAATTACATTAGATAACACAGCTTGCAACTGAAACATGGGAATGATTGGCTAATCCAATTTAGTGTAATAGGAGGATGGAGTCCCTTCGTGTCCCTCCGGTGGGTGAGAGACCGGTTTCACCCTGGACAGGATGCAATCGATTGCAGGGCCAACACAGAACGATCAATTATCAGTTAACCTAACATGAAAATGGACTTGCACATTGAGAACATGAACGACCCCAACCAGCAGATTTGAACCTGCTGTAAGATGAATGTGCTGACCAGTGCACCACCTAATTTATTAAACCATCTGTTTTCAATTTCAAGTTACTTTTTAAGTAAATGCGTGAAATATATCCAAAAACAAAGAAGATTTCTCAGTGACCTCATACTTTTGATCTTGTTGTCTGTTTACTGGTCAGATAAGACTTCTGTCTTTAGAAGGTCATGCAAGAGGCAATAAAGATAAATACAGGAAGCTAGATTACCTTAATTTTTGTGCATCATTTGATTTGGCTGTAAGAGTTCAGAGCAACAAATTCAATATGACTACCAACATGTGACTGGTGGGCTATGACAGTATAAGGGAGCGACGGAATAAGGGAGCAAGACAGAATAGTAGCAAATATAAAAAAGAAGGAAAAGAAAGGGAGACTTATGAGCAACAGAATCCAAAAGCCTCTTCACCAGACCAGAGGACCACTGTTTCCTGTGTGCTCGAATTACTTTGCAAATGTTACGCTGTCAACCTCATTTTAAGAGCCTCCGATATCAAAACAGAACTCAGCCATCTCTGGGCATGTGCAGTGTGGTGACTGAGAGGGCAGCACATTGGTTTAGATGTGACTTTCAATCATGGTGATGTGCTTCAGCCCAGCAGACTATGCTGGGCTCAACTCTGGCTCATAAATCAACCGACTGTCTCGCTTTGACTGCACAGCTCAGAGCTCCCCAGAGTGTTACGCACATTTTTTAACTCTCTGCAGTCAGACCAGGCTGCTATTGTCAGGCATCTTCATAGTCACTGGGTCATCACTTCAGTCTCCCTTTGTCATGAATCACACAGCTTATGTCTGCACTGTACTGTATATGTACAGTGCAGACATATTATAGATGAATGGCCAGCAAATTTTACTAGAAAGGGATCAAGTTAAATATCAAAGGTAATGAGTGTGAAAATGCTTATAAATTGAATGTTTTATTGCTCCAGAGATAGCAGCAGACTAGACTGAACAGCTCAATACCCGATCGAATTACTGTGTCCTTTTGGACCAACATTAACGGTGCCCTAAGGATGAATAATACTTACTTTGTTAAACTGGTGAGGTTTTCTGGGGGCATGTGCAGGTCAAAAATGGGCCTGTCGCAGAGACAAAGGCCTTGCATATTACAGTTACTCCTAACTCTTCATAGCAAATTTAATTTGAATGATCTAGTTATGACCATTACAAAACATCGTCTTCACCATCAAGTTGTGATACTTTATGTTATAAATTGTTTGTAAATGTTACTAGCTAATATGCTAAGCTGTCGATGATGATAATACTGTCACGATACCAACCAAACATCGGCCTGATTGTACCAGGTCTGGGCTCACTGGCCAATCACAACAATGTTAGCTGATACATTTAACATATGAGATCAGCCCCGTTTGGCTTAAAAAAGCAGAATATCGCATTTTTCTCCATACATATCTGCACTTGTCTAGAGAGATTATTTATAAAGTTGGTCCAATTTTTGAAACTAAATACTTCTGTAGAATGAAATACTGCAACAACAGATCCACTGAATTGTGTTCACTTACAGAGAAAGTGCTGGCAAACGCTAACACGTCGACTGATACAGTTTGTATTTCACTTACTGTATTATTGACTTCCCTGTTGGGGCATTAAGGCTCAAAGTTTGCCCCCCCTGGGACCTGAGCATTGGGGCTCAGTCAGATTCAGAGTATAATTCATCTTCTGTGAGACCAGGTGGAGACTGGAAGCTGTCATCGCAACATTATTGATGTGTTGCATTTAAGGCATATTCTTGGCTCAGACTGCTACTAAGGAAATAAAAATAGTCTTTGCTCAATACAGTGATATTACAAAAAAATATGAAGCTTGCTTAGAGTCCAAATCTAAGACAATGCTTAATAATTATAGGCCCACCGTCATTTCTACCAAGGTAAGTGGTTAATGATATTATTATACACATCACAGCATAACAGACTCACATCCCCTGGAAGCCCAAACAGAGCTCCAGGCAAGACCATAAATAAATCTAGACATGAAAGCAGGGGCGAAGCTGGTGTGTTTTCCTTTTTCAGTCTCATACTGTAGATTACAGTATAAACCGTGACACATGTTCAGGATCAGCTGAAGAAGCAGAAAATTACCTCTCTGGATTTTTCCTGAGAGAACTATTTGTGTATTTGTCTGTGCCTGCGTGCCTGTGTGTTTGTGTATTTAGTCGTAAGGGTCATGCTGTTTAATGTGTTTCGGTTCTTTGTGTGTGTTCAGTTCAGTCATACGCACAGTACTGCTTAATATGTTCCCTCTGACCTAGTGCGTGTGTTTGTGTGTATTTTGTCATAGAAGCCATGCTGTTTGACATATTTCAAAAGCATGTGCATGTATGGATCTGTGTTTATATCGGCGGCTGTGTGGGTGAATGTGTGTGTGTGTAGCTTAGTAGCGCAGTCTGGTTCTCAACAGGCTCTGGGCCTGTTGACAGCTCCACCGCTCCCTGTCAACCACAAGAACAGCTCTATGTGTGAGTGAAGAGTAGCAGTAGGAACATTGCCCAGAAAGAAGTCTGGGGTTTGTGTGTGTGTGCATCTATGTGTGCGTACCTGTATCAGTGTCTATGCATGTCTGAGTCTGTGTGTTTATCTGAGCCAGGTTGTTATTATGGAGACAGATCTCGAAAATGCCCTCCTACTTCTCATCCTCCACTGCTCTCTTTCCACAAACCATTAATTTTAGGCATTTGAAATATGGCCTTTAAGGCAATAAATTATGTCTGTGTTGTATCAATACAGAGCCATCAGTCAGACCTAATCATCTCCCTCTGTAGCATTCCTGTGACTCTTCACTTCAATTGCTTTCCATCAACACCTTTTCTTTTTGTGTTTCTTTTTCCTTTCTTCTTCCACCTTGTGCACTGGTGCACCCTCCTTCTTTCAGTGTCTCATGTTTAGATGAATGGGTATGTATATCTGCACCGATACATGAACTTGAGTTTGGGGGGGTTGAATTTGATGGGCCAAGTGTTACAGAAGCGCACACTGATTTTGAAAATATACAGAGCTGGAAACCAAAGGATATGTCGGGGTGGGAAAAAAGATGCCGAAAAGAACAGATGATAGAAAGAAAGCATGAAAGGTCATATTGCGTTACCGCTTTCGCATCATTCAGCCCCTCCCTACCCCCAACCTTGCACTGGTTCTGAACTCATAGCTGAACTCCAGTTTTATCAGTCACAGGGCTCAAAGAGCTTTTTTCTGGAATCACACAGTTCTCAACGTAGCTGAGTCAAGATGTTATCGTTCTGAGCCTGTTTCTTTGCCTCCGACCCAAAGGAACCCAAACTGCAGATCCGGCCACTGAATTGTTTTTATACTTTCAAACACATGTTCAAACCACATGTCTGTCCAAAGCACCCAGGTACACACCATGTAGTATTTTGGACACCTAGCTTCACAGATGTGGGTAAACAAAGCTCAAGACAGTCTATGACTAAGACTACCCCCTCAAACACAGCAGCTGGCGTACAGTACGACCACAGAGAGAGATGTGCAAGAGACCAAATAAACCTTGGATAAATACAGGATAAACACACAGCGTTTCATTGCCACCAAACTAAACTCCCTGCCAAAGGCTGACTCAGGCATAAGGCCAGGCTTTGCTTTCTGTAGTCAGTGTAAAATCACAGAAACTAGGGAAAGCTGTGTGTGGAAAAACAACACGAGCAGACAGCGGCTGAACCAATGCTTCCTGTTCTCTATTGATCTTAAAGCATAATTTATTTTTTAACCTTTCATGCCACAAATTTACTATACGTGCGGCAATAAAGCATCTTCGGACAATATGATAATCTTCAAAAGACCTTGTTAGTGCAGATGACCATCTTCAAAAGACGGTCAAGTTCAAACCCAGATTTCTGTCGACTTAGAGAAGAGCTCATCTGATCCCTGCACACCAGTGCAGACCAGAGGCTTTGATTTAATGATATCATAACACATGCTGTTTGTGCTCCCCAGTCAATGAAAAATTCCTTATATGGCGTTGGTGGCCTTCTTTGAACCCTGCTTGAATAAACCCCAAACAGGACACCGACAATGAACAACAACAGTATAATAGAGATTAACACTGGCAAAATATATATTGTATTACCATAATATTGTGATATTAATGGCATCCATTGTCCAGCTCTGAGATTTGGAGCAGAACCAGTATGTATGCTTAAATGACAAGAGGGGAAACATCATTATTTGTCCATACTTTATTTTTTTTTACCATTCAAATAGCCAAAAGACAGATCTTCTTAACAGCAGGACGAGCCTTTTCACTCCTCCAACTCTTCAGCTTTGGCTTTCAGGGGTAAATGGGGGAGAAGAGGGAAAATAGCAGGGGGTGCTCCAGATATGGGTAATACAATTACTAACAATGCCAGTGATCAGTGGGAGAGAGTGCAGTGCATCATGGGGTGACTTTGCCAGCCAAGCCTTTGATGTAAGAGAATTATAGGCTCTAGAAAACAAACACAAGATATGGCTCTCTGTGAAAGCGTCAGTATGTGTGCACATATACAAAATGACCACAAAAAAAAAAAATACAAATTATGATCAAAACTGCTGCTTTACCAAAATCTCAGCATAGAAACCATTTCCACAATGACCTTAGAAGTACATTGTTGCTAATAAGATGGGTCTCCTTCATCATTAAATGGAAAGTGATCAACAGCTGGCACGCATATTAAGGGAAATTTCAACATGAAGCATATTAGTAAGGTGTGTGGTCACCGCACGCTGTCAAAACAGCTCTAGTTTGTGGAAATGTACCAAAAGCATCAACTCCATTCATCCAAAATACTCCCTTATTAGGCGTCTTGATGATGATGGCGGAGAGCGTCCGCTGGTCCCAAAATCACCCATATGATGATTCAAATCATTTTCAGACAATCAAACAATTCAGTGACCCCAAGTAGAAATTGGAATTATTGTACATTTGCTTTGTTTTCCCACTCTTTCAGTCAGGCTTTTTCCTTTGAAGAAGCAGTTCAACATTTTTGGAAATGTACTAATCTGCCTGCTCGTTGAGAGCTTGATGAGGAGACGACTGTAACTCACATGTCTGCACAGTGAATGTGAAGCGAGAGCCAGCAACCACTTAACACAAATAACTGGAAACAGGGTGGCTGTGTGCTTTCATTCATTCATTCAGCATCTCAAGAAACTGTGAAAGTGTGAATTTTCTTTCCATGACTTAATTGTAACTATTATACAGCATGACAAAAGAACCTAAAAGGTATATTTTGAAATATTAATACATCCTAAATGCAAATCTTGATCTCATTTAACTAAACTGAATAATTTCTCTCCGACTCAGACTCATGTCTCTTCTTCTTTACTTCCCCCCAAAATAATGACAGATGTTTAAAAAAAATCTATATGAGACAATACTCCTGAAAAAACAACCCTTGCCATGACCTCTGTCATTGTATGTCTTCCTCTCATCTTTCCCCTTCTGCTTTTGCTCATTCTGGATGAAGATAGACGTGTGGCCGTCAATTGCATGTGTTGACCTGCAACAAGAGACATCACTGCAACTACTAGGAAAAACTATTTAACCCAAATGTGCTGTCACCAAACAAATCAGTGTCTGCATGACCCACCAATGGCAGCAGAAATTCTTGGAGACTAACCAAAAATAGCCGTTACACGTTAGACTTGGTTGAACTCCTTTCCTCCTTTTTATCTCTGCTTAACTCATCTAGGGTAAACAGATACATTTTGGGCCCACTCCTTGGATTCTTTGATATATTTCACCACATAAAATTGTCCTTCTTCTCTACCACCTCCTAACCTTTACATTTTACCCCCCGTTTTCCCAGGACATCCGGAAAAGGGAACCACAATAACCTTTCACCAGAGACTCTGTCAATATTATTACTCGATGTCTTCAAAGGAGGACAGAGGATATTAGACCCTGAGCAAGAAATGGGTGGAGGTAGTGAAGGGAATGCGTGTTTAGTCCAGCTGAGACACCAGAAAGAGACAGAAAGAGGGAGTGTCCAGTGGGGCCTTCGAGCTTGACAGTCAGACTCTGAGGTATGGAAGCCTGAAGCTATAAGCCACTCCTTCAGATTTATCATACTCAGTTTCTTTGAAGCGCAATTTTTATGCCCTCATGGTACCCATCCCACCTTGTTCTTCTTACTTTTGTCCACAATGTGCACATGCTTAATTCTTCTTCACACCACTAGGGGTCCCTGTGTACATAATAAACAAAATAGTTTGCATGCATTTCCAGCCTCAGTTACAGTTACACATCTCTGTACAGTTCACTGGATATAAATGGATGTTCTCTTTTCATGTGGTGTAGAGCACCGGTGGTGTTTATGAAGGAAATAATACTTCTTGCATTACATAACAAAAGACAAGTAATGACTCTGAGGCAAGGGTGCAGAGTTAAAATTGGGGTTTTGTGCCAGGACTTCTGCACAATATCAGACATGTGGACGGCCACAAGGACAAGCAGACAGCAGATCTTTTGAACTGAAGGGCTACAGACATTAACAGGGTGCCTTCAATCTCATATTTACTCTTTCCCTATCTGTATGCTTTCTTCTGGATGTAATTGACATATTAAAGAAAAATATGCAAAGCCAGTAAAAGTGTGGACAGGCCTATTGGCAGGATTCAGCTGCAGACTTGTTTAACATGTCAAAAATACTTTTGCAGCCGAGTCAACTCTCTTTCTCTCCCTTTCCTGCCTCCTTCTCTCTCCAACACCTCCCCAGATGTGTGCTCTATAAGTGGACGTTGCCGCGATCTGCTAACAGAACATTAACTTTAAAGTCTTCTTTCGTCCCCAGCTATATACGTGCACCATGCTGTAAGTGCTGGCCCCAGTCCAGGAATATCCTGCAGCCAGCCACTCATAAGCCCTCTTCTAACCGGCCAAGAATGTGGAAAGCTCCTTCAAAGAGAAGCCTTCTACGAGGCGTGGTTAAAGCATGTACCTGGGTCTACAGGTGGCCACATTAGACTAGATGAAACCGTTAACTGAAGTCCCACACCTGTCTCAGAGCAAGAGCCACAAAAGGGAGAAACCGAGTAGTGAGGATGCAGAGATTAGATCTGTTTAGCATGGTTTTCTTGAGTTGTTCCTTCTGTTTCAAGTATGTGAAAATATGAGGTGGCATTCAAGTGGACCATTGTGCAAATCCATAAAGCAAAAACATGCTAACTTTTCTACCTGTCAGACTCTCAAATCTTGATAAATGACTCCCAGCGAAAGTAGTCAGAGTCAAGAGTCAAAGAGCAGAAGTGTCACAGTTTTACAACGTGAAACTTGGTTAAAAGACAACTTGATCAAAGGCACTCAACACAAACAGTCAATCTGAATGGAAAATACAATAAGGGTGCAGACGGACCGAGCTGCCCAGTAACAGAAGTGAACATGGAGTGGTGAGAAGAGGAGTGGAGAGGAGGGGAGAACATGAAAGAGGACAAAGAGCTGCTTGTCTGAGGTCTGTCTGCCCAGCCTGCTGGGAGGGGCTCGGTGCCACTTGTTTGAGGGGTCCCCATGATAAATTTCCACTACTTGACTCTGTCACGCTGTCTGCCACTTGGACAATAACTGAGGTCACAGTAGAGTAGTGGAGCGTTGACATCGGTGCCTGCACAGAGGGGCCACTATCTCTCAACACATGCGCTGATTTCAGAATGCCTGCTCCTCATCATGACTAATACATCTTAAGAAGAGTGGTGGAATGAAGATAAATAAAAGACTTCTCACAGTTGTCTTTTCTTAGACCTGTTTATTTGCATCCATTAATCATGCATATAAGGTCCAAGATTATCCATACAGTTCAAATACAGCCTATTGCTGCAGGCATGTCAAACAGAGAAGAACAGAGATGAATGGGATCCTACTGGTGAGGAAGCACATGACAGCATTTGAAATAGTGTTCATTTACATCTTTGAAATGACTCTGCCGAAAACCAAACCAAACAAACCTCTGGACTGCTAGTACTGTGAGCCCTCTGGGCTCTTGGTTAGTGGTGACAGCCCCCCTCATAATAATGAGGTACATATACCCAATCATAGCGCATGGCTGTGGTATATAAACCACTATAGCAAATATTTCATTTAAGATCATTGGGATCAATTTAAAAAAACGAGTTCCTGAGTTCGGGTTATTAAAAAAATATCAGGAACATCGAAATGGAAACTAAATTAACTTAATAAGCAGCTAATGAGAAGATTAATTCCAATCTGCACTGTTTTGGGGGTCTGCGTGGCTAGAGCTGCTTCACTCGCGGAAACCTGTCATTTCTCTATGAACCTGTGCTCCCTCCTCTTAAAAGAACCTGGGCTGTGTGTATTTTGGGTGGGGTGGGGTACTCACTCAGACCGTCCCACCTCCCTCTTTCCCAGTCAAGACGCTCCAAGTTCGTGGAGCGCAAACTCTCCAAAGAGTTTATAGCTCCTGCTTCAGAACTGCACCGGGTTGGAAGGAGCCAAGAAACGTTTAGAGCAGAAACAGATACTTTCACAAGTGGAGTGCGTCGGGAATGGCGAAGAGGCGGAATGGTCCTCTCGCCGACCTGCACATGTGAGCCCAGAGGCCACCGGTAACTTTTTTTTTTTGTACTTCAAAGGAGACGGGAAACCGGGCAATAACAGAGAAGACAGAGTGGGGAGAAAAGAGAGAAAAGTCCGCTTTGAGCTGACTCCTACAAGTGTCCAATAACATCGACGGGATGGTCGTTCTGCCTGGAATCAGCTGGGTCTTCCTGAGCGCGCTGCTGCACGCTGTGGCACCCTGGGGCGCAGACCGACCGGGCAGACCGAGACAGTGCGACGCTCCAAAGTCGGTGAGTCGTGTTGGGAGGGCTTTCTTAAGTCAGTGACTCTCCGTGTGCACCGGGATGGACGCGTATTTGAAAGTTAATAATAATCTAGGCTACTCCAAGCAAAGATTTGGCCCCGACAAGGTCGTTATTTAGCCCACATAACTGAATGGTGCTAATAACAACCCTACGGCTTTGTGACACTTGTTGTCTGTTCATCCTAAACACCCCTTTCTCTCTAATAACTTCTTTTTGAATAATATGGCGAAACTCCACTGAAGCATTGGGTCACTTTGGAGGGAGATTCTACGACGGGGGGCGCAGAGTCTAGTTTGTCATTAGGCTGTTTTTCTGACTTAGACACTTGTCTATAACAAGCGCAAAGGCTGATATGACTTTAAAGAAAACAGCCTACAATTTCTTATTACTTATGCTTAAAGTTATAGCAACAATAACTTAAAGTTATAATAATAATAATAATAATAATAATAATAATAATAATAATAATAATAATAATAATA
>NW_024582403.1:232692-249698 GCF_018398535.1 Haplochromis burtoni
TCACTGCCTTGTTTGTCAAAGCTGCTGTACAAATAGCTACAACAGTGATGTCTGTTTACTGTAAGACAATCATTTTAAAATGTTTTCTTAATTTTAAAAACTAGAATAATCACCTCTGAAGAGCTGTTCAGTCTTTATTGTCTCCGGGGGAAATTTGGCTTCCAGCATCTTTTTTTTTTTTTAAGCGCAAAGGCTGATATGACTTTAAAGAAAACAGCCTACAATTTCTTATTTCTTATGCTTAAAGTTATAGCAACAATAACTTAAAGTTATAATAATAATAATAATAATAATAATAATAATAATAACTTTTTGTGCGTTATGTTTATGTAAATGTTCAGGTATATATGAAAGACCCTTATACTGCAGTAAAACTGTGGAGTGGGGACTTAACGTGAAGGAGACTGCCAAGAGAAACTGTTACCGTTTGCCAACTTTATGGCTGTTTATGTGACAAACGCAAGTGGGAACACCCACGGGTGACTTACTTCATTTGGGAAAGTTTCATTGACCTTTCAGAAGTGATCGTGTTTCAGTACTGTGGCGGCTTATTAAAACACTTATCGGGCATATTGGTAAAATTATGGACGTGGCTTGAACTCGCAGACCGTGAGGAAGTGCCGGAGTGCAGCCCGGACATATTCCAGCTCGGTTAATGTGCTTGCCCAGCCGGCTGTCTGACTTCCACTTCTTGCATTTTCGACATAAAGAGCGGGGGGGAAGTTAATGGCCATCGTGACTTCAAGAATCATATCCAACACTCTTTTCTGTTGGAAAAAAAAATACAGCACATGAAAACTGCCCAAGAGCCCAGAAACAGTCCAAAACAAAAACAAAACACTTGGCACTTGAGTGTGCAGAAGATATTATTAAGGAGTTGTTTACAGATCACAGACTTTGTTGTATTAGGTTGTCCTATAATAGTACTGTTGTCAGATATGGCTGAAGGCTTGCTCCATGTGATTTCTAATGCATCAGTACAGTGGTCTCTGTTTTCTGTTAAGAGTAATTACCCCCATAAAAAGGAACCCCGTGCGTCAAGGCTCGCCAGAAAAGTCAAAGCTGCCTTAGTAGAGAGGCTCTCGCCTCTTTTCAGGTCTTACACGAACACCGTCTCACTTTCCACGTCAAAACGTCTTCGTTTACGGTTAGGCCCAAGTACACGTCGTTAACGGTGGACGTGCAAAATGCTTTATTAGTTTCCGCCCTTCCAAAATATGATATTAATCCCTTCCAAACCTTTCCCGTTACTCTTCGCAGACGAGTGGCCTTGGCCAGAGTGAAAATGAGGTTAGAAACACAGAAACAAACGCAGTGTGTCTGCAAAACAATTTGCCCTGAAATCAAATATGGTCATTTTGATTTATTTTGTCTAGCACAAGTTGGTGCCAGTAATTACGGTATGTAAATTGCAATTAATTATGATGATTATAGAAACATACCACAAGAGCACCGCTATTTGAAAAGTTGAAATGACAAAGGCAGCATTGGCAGTATGCAGTGGAGCACAGCTGAAGAAAATCTTGATTAAATTTTAGAAATAAACATTTTCTAAGAAAAACTTTATTTTACAGTAATGGGTTTCATCCCTCAAATGCCTGATTGCACTGTGTCTCAGAGGCCAGAAGTTTGATATTGTTTATAAAAGCTATTTTTTGTCATATTTAAATAATGCCAACATCAAAGTCATAGCACATGCAAAGCACATTTGCAGAGCAGCTAATAAGAAACATGTTTTAAATGCAGTAGAGCCTTATATTCATTTAGAACGACTGTGATTATTTAATTTCAATTTTGACATTTCTTTCTAATTAAGACAACCACAACAGTAAAAAGCTGTAACACAAACCTTGGAGACAAAATCAGTGCTGTACTTGAGACTGTCAGCATTTCGTCCTCATGCCCGATGTCAAAAAAAGAAAGTAAAATCCCAAATATAAGTATCATAGTGAGGTCAGAATTGAGTGCAGGTTTCTTTCATGGTTTTTATGAGCTCCAGTGTAGTATATTTGCACCACAGCCCTGAAAATGCTTCCCAGGCCTAAAGAGGCTTTGGCAACCGAGGTATGCACCTCAACAATACACGGGGGTCTGTTTACAGCCCAGAAGGCCCCTCTATAAACTCCCTGACTGCAAGTGCTCGCAGCACAGCCCCAGGCTGACTAGACTTCATACTTCCTGCGGTGTAATTTTAAAATAGTATTTCAAATTTTTAACTTGTTGACCTGAGCCCATGAGCCAGTAAACCACAACAGAGGAAAAATCTGTCACTTTTA
This sequence comes from Haplochromis burtoni, assembly GCF_018398535.1. Classification (NCBI taxonomy): domain Eukaryota; kingdom Metazoa; phylum Chordata; class Actinopteri; order Cichliformes; family Cichlidae; genus Haplochromis; species Haplochromis burtoni. The sequence continues at coordinate 234,969 of NW_024582403.1, forward strand.
GTTTTAATGCGAGCTCTAACATGATGGTTTTGGTGTTTTTGTTTCTGTTTACTGTTAAAATCGTTTTCCTCTTCTTCTTTTTTGTGTGTTTTTTATAGCAAAGTGACATGAACTCTTTCCTTTGGAGAGTAAAGCGGGCACATCCTCACCCACCTTCTTACTTATTTGGTACCATCCACGTGCCCTACACCCGAGTCTGGGACTTCATTCCCAACAGCTCCAAGCAGGCTTTCCATGACAGCAATAATGTTTACTTTGAGCTGGACCTGACTGATCCCCTGACCATCTCCAAACTGACCAGCTGCCAGTTACTGCCCCACGGAGAAAACCTGCAGACCCTGCTACCTCGAGATCTGTACCGCCGACTCAAACGCCATCTTGATTACGTCAAACACATGATGCCTTATTGGATGACAGCTGACCAGCGAGGCCGAGGCCTGTATGCTGACTACCTGTTCAATGCTATTGCAGGGAACTGGGAGAGGAAGAGGCCTGTGTGGGTAATGCTGATGGTAAACTCACTCACAGAATGGGACGTCCGGTCCAGGGGGACACCAGTGCTCGACCTGTTTCTAGCTCAAGAGGCAGAGCGAATGGGAAAGACTACAGGGGCAGTTGAGCAAGTGGAGGAGCAGTGTCATCCCCTCAATGGACTCAACTTCTCTCAGGTAAGAGGATGAAATGACTGTCTTTGCCTTTATTTTTCCTGTGTGTACACAGCCGGAATAGCCGAAGAAATTACAAGAACAATTTGGTGAAGTTGGAGCATCGTTTATCCTCCTGAATACATGAAAATATATACACATGAACTGCATGCAACTAAGAATGTGGGAGAAGACAACATAAGGAGAAAGAAGTGATTAAAACATGTCTGCTGTAGACAGCTTTATGGTTATGAACGTCCCTCCACCTCACTACACAAACATATTTAACTGCTGAATCTGGAAAAAGGGTGTGAGAGAGTACACAATAACACACTGAAGAAGGTGAGAAGAGAGGAGCGCTGTCTCTCATTTATTAATGCAGACTGTGTGTCAAGCTCTCTGCAGTAATCCTAAACTCATACTGCAATTTGAGAGGAGCGTAATTACCAAATCACTTGATCAGCAAAACACAAGGTGTATATGCATTTTTAATTGATTGTATCATGTAAAAAGCAATGGAAATATGTTTCTATTTAAAGAATTAGTCAGCAGCTTACTTAAAATAGAGGCTGTAAAACATTTTTCAGGGCATGTGAGTTCCCAGACAAAACTCTGTTGAGCCTCAAAGAAGGAGTAAGATGATCTAATAGTTTTTATTCCCTAATGCAGCCTTTTGACAAAATTTGAAATGAGAAATCTGCATGTGTGTTCACAAAGTATTCATAATCAAGCACATGTTTGCGTGGACTGCCTACACACAAAGGCACGCTCTACATGTAAAAGGTTCATACATCCATGTTCACTGAGTAATGCAAGAGAATCTGTGAGGGCCTGAACCTCCATGCGAGAGGACGGAGGGCTCGGGAGCTAATTTGAGACGCAGCGGGCTTCCTGCCTCTCCTCTTTCATCAGCACCTCCTAACTACGCTGTCAAAGTCGCGTTGCATGCCCTGCACATGCCTGAGAGCTTTACTAACCCTAGAAATAAGCTAGGGCAGGCACACTATGTTTCTCGGGAGAATATTGCCAATGCCTTTGGGAGTTTTTTTTCAGTGTTTATGTCTATTATGTGCCGTACAGGTGTCGTTTTCTTATTACCTTAAGGGATCCATGTTTCCTGTTTTTAGTGTATTTAATGTTGATCTGCATTTAGTGCGACAGTCACTGCCCCTAAAAACAACACTGCTTAAATTACACCCAAACATGGTTGAGAAGCAGCACACGTCCAGTTTTAGAAAATAGCGTTTATGTTTCTAAAGAACCTTGACTTGACTTTAATCTTTGAGATGTGTTTTTGCATGAAAAGGCTTTAAACAAAATCATATGACGATCTTTCAAATTCAGATAAGCACATTAAATCGAACTTTTATCACAAATAATTTGAATTTCACCCAACCTGTACATAGGCACCACCGACTCCAGAGCTTCCAACCCCATTGCTTCCAGACATGTATGAGAACAATCCAGAGCTGAACTGAAACTGACATGGAAACCATTATTCTCAATTATAATAATTTGTGATTTAATCTGAACACTATGGTTGATTGGATCCCTCTACGCTTGACTATAACAGCGATGAGGTCAGAAGGATGGATACACCAAAAGTTGAACAGAAAATGCGTGGGTGGGAATCAGGGGAAAGAGAAGTGAAACACCAGAGAGAGAAAGTCAGAGATACATTGACTAAGGAGGAAGAAACAGGGGAAAGACGGCGGAGGAGTTGCATGGAGAGTGACCGGCATCTTGTTGCTGCTAATGCTAATCTGAAACATAAGCAAAGGGAGAGCTAAAATGGGAGTTACTCTAAACCTGGCTGGCTCACAGATAATTTGGTCCCAATAAAAAGTACATTTTTAACACCATCCCATAACTCTGACTTTACAGAGAGGCTCTTAAAAACGTGATCACTGATCATTTATCACCTATCACACTGTAGGTATCTCAGTGGAGGGCCCGGTCCCACTGTTACAGTACCAGTACAGTGGACTCCTGGGAGATGGGTGGTCTCGAAGCACTGCTTTGTGACTCATGAATTTAGAGGAAGCAGTTTTTGGCTGAAAAGTGGTACGGCAAATATATCATCCTCTCTGGAATAGGAGGAGGAGGAGGCATGTTTAAAGCAGTAATCTTCTGTTTAGTGGTGGTGTTTGTGGTAGCGTGGGAGGGTCAGAGAGATATCAAGTATAGCAGAACCCTCTTTAGACAATTGTGGTCTAACAAGAGTGCAGTTTGTCTGAGACCTCTCTCTGGTCTTTTTAGATGACAGAGAGGTGTGGATGTCTCTGTGAGAGGCAGTTTAAGGCTGTGGAAACAAAGGCAGGCAGGGTGCATGGTTCTTCTCCAGTCCTTTGAAGGCCGATGTAGGTTGACAGCTGGGCGGTACCAAGTGCTTTCAGTGCAGACTGGAAAAGGCTGGAGACAGTGCAGTCAGCAGAGAGAGTGTACACTGCATAACCAACACTCTTTGTATGTCTTTTGTTCCCTCAAGGGTAGATACATATATTACATAATGACTTATCAAGTAAATGCCACTATCACCATAATAATAGCAACTGTACCATGTGTTATTAATGCACAACATCAAACTCCACTGGCTTATTTGCACCTAGAGTCTGTTCATTTTTGGAGTTGGGACATGGAAGAAAAATTGATTTAGTCCAACACTTCTTTTGGGAAATTTGGTGGTGGCGCTGGCCTGTGATAAGCAACAATATTTACTTTGCCTGGGTCACTTGGCAGCTGAGACCACTGGACCACGTCAAAGGGAAATTGCATCGTATCGGTGGCGCCTTTCTCCTGGGCGGGGGTCATGGGTCATGGTGGGAGGTGGTAGCGGAGCCACAAGCAGCAGAGCGGTAAGGAGACTGGCAGTCTGCTGAGGTCAGCCTGGGCACTGCTGAGCAGGCAGACAGAGACCAGTCTGATGGAGTCCCTTGTTCAACCTCTGACCATTAGTTTCCATCAGCTCAAGCTACTTACTTGCGCAAATAGAGAGCGAGAGATAGATGACCGGTGACAGATTCGAGTGCCGTCACCTTAGGCTTGAAAGGAGATTGGGTAATGTTATTACGAGACAGGAGGGTGGTTGGTGAATCCAGTTTCCTCTGAGTAAGAAGGCGTTCTCCTCCCGATTAGGAGGCGCCCTGTTTACAGATGTAGTGACAGTCTGATGTGTCTATTTCAATCAGTGCAGCTCCTGTGGCATTCCTCTGCTAGAGCAGACATCAGCCTGAGGCTTTCTGCTGTGCTGACGCTGCAGCCTCACACATGCTGTGGTCACAGTGGGGCACTTTCAGGCCTGGGGAGATGGCCAAAGTATCACAACAATGTATTTCTTTATGGTAAAATAATGTGCAAAGTGATGACATTAAGATTTTCCAACATGTGCTTGCAAACATGTAATAAAAAATACACGATAGCAACCGCTGAGTTTACACACAGCGACCATAAAGTGAAACTTTTGTCTGTCTGGGAAAAAAAGACATTCCTTTTAACAGTGTTTAGACTTTTCCCATAAGTCACTACTACTTTATATGATATTAAATATGATTTGTGTTTGGTTTTCCAATTCAGACTGATACAAATCAGCAATTTTGAAGATGATTTAAAAGCAGTGAAATGGTAAAAATAAAATACAGCCTTTCCACGGGGAATGACTTTTTCTGTGGGGATACTGAGGTTTTTGGCTGTGCGTGGCACTTAGATGATGAGCATTTATAGGCGGTGAATGTAATATTGAGAACCCAGGGTAATGAATGGCTCCAAAAGCTGGGCGAGGTTTACAGAAATGAAATCAAAATAAGATTCTCATGCGTCATATTAAATGATGAATGATACTTTGATTTGTGTTCCTTGGACCGTGTTCACCTAAACAGCACATCTTTAAAGGGTGGAATTAAGCAACCAACCTTAGCCATATCCAAATATTTACATTGTAAGTTTGGGTTTAAAGAAATTGTGTTGGCAACAGAGGATGACTGTCTGCACTATACTCTAACTTCCTCTCACCTCCTCACTCTATTTGGGTCTCTGTTGCCTTCTTCTTCATTCCGTATCCTTTTCTCTGACATGTCCCGAGGCTCTGGTTGTCCCGCTTCTCACCTATTGCTCATCCGCACACACAAATCCAAACGCATAGGCTGAGTGGAAAAAGGAGAGAAGGAGGAGGAGGAAAAGCAGAGATGGAGATTGTCTTTAAAGCATGCTGGTGACATGCATTCCCTCTTTAAGCGTGACATCTGAGGGTGGTTTACATTGAAGCTATAATTACCTGCACGAATCTGTTGAAAAACTGCAAGGCAACACATATCAGGCTGATCATCTGGTCCTGTCGGCAGGCAGAAGGCAGTCCCTCTGCTGCACTAATGACTTAATAGGCCCCTAAATGACCAAATCGCCCACTGCCATCTAGAAGCACTTAGACAATTATGTACAGGCCAGAACTCTGTAGGCTGAGGGAGGTACAGAAGCAGGATGTGGACAATGTGAAAACAGGAGCGGCGTGCTTGACAACAGAATAGATCACAGTTCTTGTACGTGGTTCGTATTTTTACAGTCATTTTGCGAGACAAAATGTTTCTTCTGTGGTGTTCAATAGCAGGCTGCAATCAAGAAGTAATGGGAGAATATTGCTACAAAAATCAATCCACTGAACTTAAGTGCCGCAATTTCAGTGTTTCTTTTAAGTTGAGAAAGTTAAGCAAACTCTCGTTACTAAATAAATAAGAATACCCCAAAGCGCATGTGTTTCCAGGTTTGATTTTTTTCCTTGGATCTGTAAAACTTGGACTTATGAACAAGATTCATTAATCAACAGTGTACTGTTAACTTCAGTCTACCCAAAAAAACCTGTAAACCCATGTGCTCGTCTATTAACTCGGTGCAGTATCTCTATTCGTTGCTTCCAACAGAGTTCACGTCCCTTCTCCCTCTGAGTACCTGAGAGACCTGAGGTAATGATTCCACCACATTGTCGCTAAGCCGAGGCAGTGAGTTAAGCACGGCAGGTTGAAGCGCTCTTCCATACTCTTGAATTTATTTTGCCAAAAGCCTTCCCTCCTTCCTTCGCCCACATTCTCCCTTTGGTGGAGAAATGAGGGTTTCTCTCAGGGTAAATTGTAGAGACCTCATGTCATACTGTGAATTCATCTAAACTCCACACTCTTCTTCACTCAGAACAATGCTGCTGATCACACACACACACACACACACACACACACACACACACACACACACACTATAGCCAGCTTCTCTATAATTATTTTGTCATCATAACTGTGGAAATTGCAGTAAATCTTATGGCGGTTGAGAATACTTTCCTGCAGGCAGGTACACTCAAACACACATTCACAAGAACGCATATTAAACTTTGATATTTTCTCATCACAATAAGGGAAAATTGATTTTCATAAGGCTGGAGGTTGCTTTCTATGGGAAGGGCAGGTAGTTTCCAGGGTGGCTGAAGTCAATCTCAGGTTGTCTGGGCCAGAGGCTGATTGATCACAGACAGGAATGTGACCGACTGATTTCCTCAGAGACCCACTTGGCCCCTCTGGAATGTTGTTGTCTTTTGGGACATTGTTGTTTTATAACCTTTGTTTAACCAGGTTAACCCTGCTAGATCTAAGGATCAGGGTGTGAGCAGCGCAAAAAGCTACACTTTCGTTGTAGAAATTTCTCTCATAATTCTGTTCTTTCCTGATGCATATCTTTAATCTTCATGCCTAGATGGGATAAAACAGAAAACAAAATAGATTTGCTAGTTGTATAAGGTTCAGACAATATTTTATAATGATTTTTATCATAACTCAAGGATTTTATGGGTGTTGGGCAACCACCTGCTCTAAAGGTACCTTTAGTGTGCCACAAACAATTCTCTTAAAAGAGATTTCCTGGTGTTTTGAACATGGTGGTACAAATCCCCCATAAATATTTAACTGGGAGGAGATCTGGGAACTGTGAAAGGAATAACATATGACTCTTATCATTTGTTTTTATAGCCATCAGCCTTTTCTTTGACCCTCATATGCCTTCAGCTATGAACAATGCCATCCTTAAAGAGACCACTTCCTAATTTTAATGCCCATCTAGGAATTGGCATTGCAAATTAGGTTAGGCAAATAATCCTGTGTTCTGTGGCATGGTTCGTGTCACATGTGTGTCTACACAAATAAATTAATGTTTCAGTTTAGTAAAAAAGTTAACAAAAAAAACAAAAAATAATCTTCAAAACAGAATCCCTCACAGAAGAAAGGGGGGCCACAGAGGGCTTAAATCTAATTAGACATAAAAATATCTTGCGTACACATGCAAAGCGTAAAACAGTAGTGCCTGACAACTAACTAACCGGACATTGTGGCATGTCAGTATCAGCCTGAAGAGGTGAACATGGAAAAATAGATTGCCAGCGTGCCATGGCATGCAACTTTCCATGTCAGATACTTGGTGGTCCAAGATGAATTCAGCTTCTCAGTCAGCCTGTGACATCAGCCACACATACCTCACACACCTCTCACACACACTGGTGGCCAACAATCATAAATAGGTGCCAGTAGGGAGCAACTGTGTGTGTGAGTGTGTGTTGTGTGATGCAGGCTTGTCAGGATTAGGTAGCATTAGCGGAGCCCTCTCACTGAACTCAGTTTTAATGTGATTCCTCCTTTCTACCCCCAACGCCCTGTCCCCATTATACACAACCCAGTGGAGCACTTCAGCTCTGCTTGTACCCTGCCCCTCTAACGCTCACCTCTCTATACCCCCCTTCAGAAAAACATGTTCAAGCTCATTTTCACTCTCACACCCTTTACCTGCATTATCCTGTAAGTCAAATAATATTTTTGTAGTCCCGCTTTTTATGTGTTTTTGCAGTCAGACTTGTGGGGCACATGTACGTCATTTTTTTTGGCAATACTGCGCGTCACACATGGCACATATTCACACTTGGCTCTGTGGAGTGTAAAACAGATTTCCCTCTGCTAGAAGTCTCATATAGAAAGCAGTCATTTGTATGCAGCAAAAATACAATTTTCATACTCCAACTTTCTGGTTCAAGGGGAGTAGGTGACCTGTGAGAGTTAAGATTACCTCCATTCAATAATGTAGATGTAAGACGGCAGTTGAGCGGCTTTCTTTGACAACAGTGGCATTTTTGTAAACTAAGCAGAACAATATAATGCATCAAATGATCCTGTCTGTGAAAAGTCAGCTAGTCAAGCTCTCTGATTAGCATAATGGAGGCAGGGGACATGATTACAGTTCGATTCTGTGAATTCAAAAGACATTTACCTGCACTGTTCTAACATGAGAACATCTCACAGACTTTGTACCACAGAGCTGTCAGAGTAAAGACTGTGTATTTTCTGAGACCCTTGTTACATTGTATTCACATCAGTCAGGTTTTGTGTAGAAAAGTTCAGGGTTGTAGTGAATAAAAATTATAAAATTATAATGTATGTAATATTTTGTCAGAAAAAAAACAAATAACAGAACAATTTCGTTCTAATGCTATTTTTTCTGTCTCTGACTGAGAATGTCTCTCAGCCAAGGTGAAACGACCAGTTGGCTCTCTTGAAGCAAGGCTCCACTCATAAACTTTATTAGGGAGCACATAAATCCTATAGTCCTATCATCCCTTGAACAGTTGGATACAGTTACTCTCTTTGCACACCTCTAGAGGAGTACCTGTGAGCTGAAGCAAAACCAGCAGAGAGAAAAGCATGCAAGAAGTAAGTTAGCGGTAAGGACCAGAGGGTAAATAAACAGACAAGACAGAAAGCAGATAATCAGAAAGGCAAGCAGGCAGGAAAGAAAGACAAGAAGCAGGAGAGCAGGAGAAAGGATCCAGTACCATTAACAACACTGCAGATGCTCTGGTCTGCAGTGTTGTTAACAACATTTTGCAGGGATAGATTACCCCAGAGATAAGCGAAAGCACAAACACTGAGCTCCAAAGGTCAAACTAAGCTTAGCCACTAATTTGAAAAATGCTACCTTCTGCCCAAACTTTCTTCTCGCCATTGCAAATCTGTTCTCAGCCACTCACAGTGCTGTTGCCAGGTTCCTTTCTGTTACACATAACAAAAGTATCTAGACTATATGCGTCTGTCTTTGCTAACCACCTTTTTGAGTTGTATTTTTATAACACACCTGGGTATAGGGTTCTGAAGGTTGATGCACAGCTACTATGTAATTAAACTAAAAACTGTATTGAGTGTAATGTGAACCCATGTATATAGTTAGGTGAAATTTTTGGATGCTGATTCAGATTTCACAGTTTCTTACACCACCGTCAGTTTGAAATGATGCAATTGGAAATTAATCCCTAAAAAAGAGGGAACTGTGTACAAAGTAGCAGCAATACCTGTGAAATAGCTGTAAAACAGCATTTAGAGGGTTTATTTGCACCCATAAATTTAACCAAGAGTCTGCACTTCACCTGCATCATTTCAAATTTATTGTAGTGGTGTACACATGTAAAATTCAGGCACTGTCAGTAGTTTCCAAGCCAGACTGAATCATCGGGATTTATCTGCTTCTGTTTCAAATTCTGCAACTCGTTAGAATAGATTATACCAGTAAAATACAAAAATGAGCTTTTAGCAAAGACCATAAGCATCCGATCAATAAATATATTGTTTTCCTATGAGATTTTGGTCTCTGTTCCATCTTTCCAGTTAGAGTTCACAGAACTTTTCCTGAGTTAGACTGACTGAAGGACTAGGTTGGCCTTGCACTTGCCCTCTGGATGACCCCATTCCTTTGCCTTAGGCCCAGTAACCCCTTCTCCGTGCCCCTCACACTGCAGTTGAATGTGACATTTTTAGTTCTATATAACGACGCAGGCTGGAGTCAGATAGCCTTTGCAAGTTTGGGTTTAACAAGCTAAGCTGTTTAAGAAGTACATGAATAGATGAGGATTATTTCTCTTTTCTATCAGGTAAGTACAGCATTGGGACAATGATGAAAGTGAACGTAATCTCCAAATAATTTGCTGAACTCCTTGGCTCTCGTTCTGCAAGCTTATAGAGAAATTCCTGTCCTTTTGGTGTGTTAAAAGGATAATAAATATATATGTATATATATATGTATATATATATACATATATATATATATGTATACAATAAAAATTGGCTGCCCTGCTGCTGACGTCTGACCCGGTCAATCCTTATCATGGGAGAAAGGGAAAAAAAAGAGAAAAGCATGGAAAAGGCGATTATGAAGAAAGAGAAAATTGAAAGAATAGGGACACCCAGTGAGTCAGGAGACGAAGGAGTCTCCATGTCACTAATTCAAACTAGAGGGAGTGAAGAGGAAAATAAAAATGCTCAATTTGGTGGTACTGGAGAGAGAACGGCAACAGTAACACAGGAGTACTTTCTACACTTGATAGCTTCCCCTGTGCCAAAATAAAAGACAACAATAATAAACTGGATGCTGCTGTGAAGTAACTTTGTCTTCTCCATTTTTGCTTTTGATTGTTTTTTCCCCCTGAAATGTTCTTTCACATCACGGTTAATTTCACCTGTCAGTCACTTGCACCGTTTTTCCAGCAAAGTTTTCTACCTTTCCCAAGGCACACACTTTCTTGGCATCCACTGGAACAGTTTAAATATAATATCAAACATATGGCAGAGTTTACAGAACGTAAATGAGATGAGAAATCAAATTTATGTAGCAGGACTGTGGTCTCCGAGGGGTGCCGTTGTTTAGGGAGAGCCTAAATGACGGGCAGCTGTAATTACAGCCACAAAACTGGTGCGGGAGATCAGAAGATGAAGGGGATGGTTTAACTGAGAGAACCAAGAGGACAGTGAGGATGGAGGGAAAAGCCCAGGAGAATATTTGGGGTGAGTGGGAAGGGGAAGAAGCTGACAAAGAGGGTCTCTCTCAGTGGGTGGCTCTTTTTCTCATTTTTCTTCCTTGGGCTCTCTTGTGGGTGTGCATCATGTGACGATGTGTAATTGGCCTGTGGTCACACCAGAGTTGTGCAAACAGATTAGCAGGGAAACATGTCAGCCTGAGGGGCTGCGGAGGTGAATGTGTGTTTTGTGTGAATCACAGATGTGGGATTGTGTGGGAAATGGTTTGATGGAGTAAAACCTATATTAATGGTGAACAGGTGGGGCAGTTGACTTTGTCACAGACAAATTTGTTGTCGTGGGCACTTGGGAAATGTCTAGAGTTCTCGGGCAGTCTTTATGCACAGTTACACACACATATAATAATACCAACACATGCATCCATACACAAAGACTTGCAATGCTTCATTTTCATTCACTAAATTGAATTATGTCTGCACTGTACTCATATATTCCAGAGGTTCAGTGTGGTTTTAAGCACACTGGAGATTACAAGCCTTGCTCTCACGGCCATAAAGCCCAGCACTGCAGAAACTCAACAGAAGTTCATTGTGTGATCAGCCTGGTATTTTAAAAACTTTCATATTAAGTCTGCAGCTCATTCCCAATACCAGCTTATATCCTTTTTTAGAGTTTTAAATCTAAACCCGATGCATCTTTATACATGGGTGAATTTCGTATGCCTGTCTCATCGCAGCCATTTCACAGTCAAATAAACTGTCGTTCAAATGTGGGCGAATGAATTTTTCACTTCAGTAATATGATAAACATTTTCTGGTGTGCAAGAGAGGGCCCGGTTGGACCAGTGTTTGACACAGAAACAATGTCCTCTCTGGGATAACCACATTGCAGTTTTGGGGCATCTGACCACAGTAATTTTGGTTATGGCTCACTCACACGAGAACAAAAATAGGACGGCAACCTCATTGCGACTAGGAAAAATCGGTGGTAGCCTCGTGACTCCACTGGATTTGTTCGACTGTCAGAGACAGATTACAAGTAATTACACCAACCACCTGGTTGTTGAGTTGAGAGTGCAAGATCCTCGGGGTTGCGGTTTGAGGGTGCCAGACCATCAACTTCTGGAAGACCACTTTCAATTGCATAGTGATTGCACAGGTTGCCAAGTGCGGGCCAACTTCAAACAACTGGGGTCTGACTTGGTGTGACTGCAGTCACGTTCAGATTGGCAAAGGTTTGCAAATAACTATTCTGCACCAATGAGTACAACTCAGTCAACGCAATAGGGGATGTGACATGCCTCAGCTGGTTGCCAAGTAGTTGTATTCTGGTTCGATTCCTATATAAAAGCAAGTTAGGTCCTGCAGCGACTACAGTGGAGGGATTTCCAAATTTCTTTTTCAAATCTATGAGGTTCTGGCTGGAATTTCTATTACTATTATTTCTAATTACAATTAATCATGCTAACATCACAAACAAAATGCATGTAATTACCAGCTTGACCACATTCTATAACAAACAGATATACAGAGGCTCGCTGTCCTACTGTGATACGTCACTTTTAAGTTAGGATTAGTTGTAGACTGGGAGACTACATTTAATTTCAAGATATTGCCATCATCAGTAGTTAAAGTTAATATTGACACTGAAATAGTAGCTTTTCATTGTAAAAATGTAAAGGAACTGCCCCATTGAGCACTGCTCTCAGCTAAAGTTGACTGTGGGAACAGAGAGATGATGCACAAGTAAGCATTCCTGGAGCTGAGCTGAGGAGACAGACAATCAAAGACTGTTAGGTAGAATAAGAGCCGCAAAGAAATCTCATGGACACACTGTACGAGCCCATTCAGATACATGAGTTTAACTTGGCTGAAGAAAGTCGATGTGTAAGCACATGCCGTTATTGGTTTCTGATGCCCCTGTCAACTCAGTGCCAAACCACCTGCCTTCAGGTAGTAACAACATCACCACCAAGTGTGGGTGGCCATAGTATTTTACCCTTAAAAAAACAAACCCTTTACATGTATATTCCCTTTCATAGCTAGAAGTGTCTAGTTTGTGTAAATCCACATTTGTCTTATAGTGTAGGATTGTGTTATTTTTTTCTGAGACTTCTTTCTAATTAGCCATTACTTACAGGAGTTAAAAAAAAAGGCGTTTTAACTTGTTCAGAAATTATTTACACATGTTTTAAATGTCTAGTGTATTAACGGCTACTAGAATGGAAAACGTTCTACTCGTTTCTTTTTAGGACAGCTCGTCATATTCCTTATAATGCTTTATATCAATATAAAACATATTATTTTTGCTATTATAGTGAACTGAAAAGCGTCTGCAAATGATGTATTTAATGTCATTAAAACCTGCTAAACTGGTAGTTTAGTCCAGACTGTGAATTCACTGTTGTTAGACAGAGTTAGTTGCTATTTCTGTCATTTATTACTTTTTTATTTCATATTTTTAGATTAGCACATATATTATAAATCATTAGAATTATAAATTGCTTTAGAAATACTGTATTTACAGACCCCCTATCCTCTGATAGAGATGACTGACGCAGAGTCTCCAGCTCTCCACGAAAGAGTTCACTCACAATCTCCAAAACAGAAATGTGATATTTCAGTACTGGACAACACAGGGCACCGTTTTCAGATTTCTTTCTGAATCCTCCTGACAGCCATATCAGTGTTAAAAAAACATCAGTCAGTGATGAACAAATGAACACACCATCACAATAAACAGTTTCTAATGGATGAGGCCTCCATCGTCATGTTGCTATGAAACATAACACAATCTGATAATACAGAAAATATGGTCTGCTCTCCGTGTGAGCCAATTCTGGATTGACATGAACAAATCCAGTGTTTTTGATTGGTTTTTCTGCTGTTGATTCTCACAGGTAATAGTGTCAGTGCCCGGGGCAGCCGACAGGAGCCTGACAGACATGCGGTGCAGGCATGCACGCCATTGTTGACAGTCGAAAGCTAGATCTTTGTGAAAAGCTCACGGAGAGCGAGTGAGTGTTGGAATGGAAACACAAGGCTATTTTATCAGATGCCAAAATGCAAAGGGGAGAGCGCATGAGAGACATAGAGGAAGAGAGTTAGAGAAAGACAGAGAGCGAGAGAGAGGCCAGAGCCCGTCAAAGCCTCTGTAGTGAGTCGTGGTGACGGCCAACCTATGCACTTGAGAGCAGTGCGAATGGCTTTTTAATGCCTGCTAACAGCCAGGGTATTTAGTGGGATGCGGGAATGGATGAAGGGATATGCTGAAGGATGGGGGGGATGGAGAAAGGATGAGTGACGACAATGTTTGGACAAGAGGTCCCAGCTGACCACTGCTGCAGCGCTGCTGCCCAGTCACTGTACAGCTGCAGGACTCAAGTTCATCCTGTGCTTTGTGCTATTAGTGATCACAGATTTAACATTGTGGTCTTTTCTCTGACTCCAACCTCATTTATCTTGGTCATTCCTCATATTTTTCTTGAGGTCTTGGTATTTTGCTTGAGACTGACACAAATGACGTTTCAATTATGTGGAAATCACAGACATAATTGCCAGTGATGCTCTTCTATCTATAGATGTCTGTTCAGCCGGCTGGTTATGCACTCAGTCAGACTAAACTTGAGTGAATATGCTGTTGACAAGTGCTGTCCAATGCAAATACAAGAGAAAGTCTGATGGCCAAAAGGAGTGCCACTGTCTTGCCTTTTTCTGCAGTTAGACTAAACTTTTGTTTGATCGAATCTTTTCCTTCATGATAGTGAGTTCACCATTTCCTACAGCAAGACAAAACTCATGTCATATCTGTCAAAGAGAACCTATTACAATAACCTCCAGCTCCATATTATTATTGAACTAAAGTCATTTCATGATTCACGGTTCGAAAGACTACTTGTTTATCTTATACTAGGCCTTGGTGCATTTCAACTTCTAAAACAAGTTGTTTTAGCTAAACACTTTCTAAAATTGAGCATTTACAGCAGAATGAAGTCCGAGCTTTTGGCAAACATTGATCCCTTGCACATACTGACATCATCTGGATCTTGATGCCAGCCCTAATCGGTTTTCACTTATTCCAACTGCCTCTCATGTGGCGATAGGAACCTCTGTAAACATTATAAATTACCACATTGGGAGCTCGTCCTTTTATGACAAGAACCAACAATGTTTGATCCTTTGAACTTCTCACAGTTTACAATTTTTTTTTTTTTTTTTTTTTTTTTTTTTTTTTTTTAGCTTCTAGGCTAAGCTCCCCATCAAGCCAGA
>NW_024582403.1:256568-259281 GCF_018398535.1 Haplochromis burtoni
TTGCAGATTATTTTAAGGTCTACATTTAAAAGAGAAATTGGACGATAGCTTGAGGGAAATAAAGGGTCTTTGCCTGGTTTTAGCAGGAGACTAATGTTGGCAGAATTCATATTTGGTGGTAGTCTGCCTTTTTCCTCGATTTCCTGCAACATTCCGTGGAATACTGGTGCCAAAATTGTCCAGATGTCCAGTTGTGCTGATGTCACAGTTTACAATTGCTAATACATCATTTTATAATGTTCCCAAACATCTTTATCATAATAAGATAATAATTAACAACAGACCAGACACTAACAACAAGCCAGTAAGCAACGACCTGCTGCTCTTGTACACATTACATTCACCTTGTCTCAGTCCACCAATGCCATTGTCACTCCATATTACATCTAGCACTTTCATTATTAATGATATCATTATTAGCAGCAAACGGGATTGCATGCTTCTAACAGGTGATTGAAACATCGCCCACTAATTATAGTTCTGGATACAAACAGGAGCAGTGATGGAATTGCTGTTGTTTATGAGAACATTGTTAATTGTCATGCATCTCTGCAAGAAACATTTAAAAAGTCATGAAATTGGAACATGATCAATAGATTTTTATAATGAGCTATTGAGTCCAAATGCTACAAATGATATAAGACAGAAGAAGGAACAACAAATGAATCTGGAAACTATTTAATTGACCTTTGTGTCATAAAACGGCATATTTGAGGAAAAGCGTACTGCTTCATTCCAAATGTTTAAAAACTGAAAGACAGCCAGAATCCATTTTTTTATGTTTATCAGAAGAGGATTTCTGAAGAAAGGAACTGGTCGGGTCATATATACAGTACTACACAAACTACACTATCTTACCTCATCCCTGCTGGTGTTTACATAAAATGGCCCCTGACTCAAACAAAAGCGGGAATGCTCCTTGGAAACCGTGTGAAGAGAAGATTAGAGTGATGAAGATGGGAAAGAGGATGGGAAAAAAATCAAACTACATAAATGTACAGGAAGAAGTCAAAATGCTAAAGAAAGAAAACTAAAAGTGAAAAGTTGTCTTTGTTTTTTCTTGGTTTCTGATTTTTCAGATTCTTAAATAGAAACTTTGTTAAGTTTTCTGAACTGTTGTTCTTTGCTTTTCATGTAATTCTGCCTTTATATTTAGTTTCCAAAGATTTTTATGCAACCATTTCTAAATTTCTTACTCTCCATGTTACTTGTGTTGTGCATAGTAAGGAGTGTTATCTGGTGTTTACTAAATCACTTATTGTAGAAATTGATAGGTTTAGGGCTTTAAAGGAAATTAACTTAATTCTTTTTGGGGGGGTTCGACATCACAACACAAAATTGAATCCATCAGTTTGTGGAATTTTGTCAGTATCCTATTATTTCAATTTATGTGTGAAAAACTAAAGAATCCTGAATCCTCAAAGCCCTCAAATCTCTTCACGCCTCACCTTACCCACAGAGAGATTCAGAACGCGAGGTCTGATTTTAGTCTGCAAGTTGATTCAGGAATTCCATTTGTCTTCACTTGGGCTCAGCTTTGACTGTGGAGATGGGATTTTGTTGTTTTTTTTTTGATTGGGAGCGTGCCAAGTTTTGGAAAGATTTTTGGGCACGTCTGTGGGATGGTAGATGTTCCCTTCAATTGAATCACATTTCTCGCAAATCAGATGCTTATCTTGGATCGCTCGCAGTCATCAGTGCACGAGGAACTGTGGATGAAATCATTTTGAAGGACGTCTGGTTTGGATTCAGGTTTTTTAGGGTACCACTGCCCACCCAGGTGGACTTGCTGATCTGGCTCTTGTAAAAAGGAACTCTAGTCCACTTTGTCTCCCAGAGAAACACAAATAAATTCTTTTTAATCAGCAGTGGATTCTTCAGGGGCTCATTTGGAAAGAATGTAATTGAAACTTAAGGTAACATTATTCATAAGGTAAATGTGCTTTGGTAAGCTTCATTTCTTTCTCTGGCCTTTGATATACTCAAGGGTGAACTTGCAGCAATTTGGGTGAAGACACAATTAGTTGAGCAGAAAATGGAAGTGGGCTCTGAGACTGTGACTGAACACCAGGAATTGTAAAACTCACGCAGAATGGAAGCTATTTCAACAAATGATTAAATACAAACTCTCCGATATCATGAGAGCTCGTTGGCTCTCACTTCCTGTCTGTCCTCTTTCCTTCATGTTCGCTGCTTTTCTGCCAGCACTGGCGTCTAACGCTCTTTGGAAGTGCTGAGGGGGAAAGGTCCTGAGTTCAGCTCCTCTGAAAGGGGATCTAAACCGCGTGCTAACAAGAATGCCAAGCCTAACAGGGACTGACAGCTCATCGCACTGAGAACTGCTGTGTGCATGTGTGTGTGCGAGGGTTGGGGGTTGGTGTTGGAGCGTGCCAAATATCTGTGTGCATTTATTATGAGAAGGCAAACATCCCTGGTGAAGCTTAATAACTCACTTATTTCTTCACACACATGCATGCAGGAATGCACCTACATAAACACACTCCAAGATGATGGGTAAATTGCACACACACAATCACACAGGCGTATTGTCTACAGGCATCAATCAGTCAGGGATAATAATATTTAGGAATCTGATTGGAAATGTAAGGGATAACACCCCCTCCCTCACACACACACACACACACACACACACACACACACACACACACACACACACACACACACACACACACACACACACACACACACACAC
>NW_024582403.1:259301-287820 GCF_018398535.1 Haplochromis burtoni
CTCACACACACACACACACACACACACACACACACACACACACACACACACACACACACACACACACACACACACACACACACACACACACCTCCCACTTAACTGCATCATTGCCTTAACCACCAGCTTCTCTCTCTTCTCATCTATCTGGCCTCAGATGAAAAGCAGATGGATTAGACTCGAGTGGAAGAGACACTAAATGAAATACATGAAGACGAATAAAACAGGCGTAAAGTCAGATTCAGGTTAAAGGGTCAGAATTAGACACTGGAGAGGAAAAAAAACCTCAAAAAATAAGACAGAGATAAAGTGAGAGGGTACTAAAGAGAATGTAAGAGACAGAAAGCAGGAGAGTGCTCAAGAGAAAGTGAGAGAGACCGACAGACAGCAAGAGGAAGATAAAGGCAGCTGAGAGGTCAGGTCTGGAGCGAGGGAACAGGCAGCCATTTTCAGATGAAAGGAATCCAACCAATCCCCTCAATGATAAACATGTGTCCGTATCACCCATCGCGAGATTCCGCTCTATTTATGTATGTGTGTATTTGCGAGACAAAGTGAATTCTAACACTGACACTGATAATTATGATATACACTTGTAGCAGTCACACTCGTGCTGTATGCGTGTTAATGGACACGGGCTATTTTACCCTCAGCACCAGAGAGTTAAGTGTTACATGTTTTTTTCTTCTCCCTACTCCTACTTAATCATTTGGTCTTGTCCTCACCTACATTTTCAGTTGATGTTCATGTGATGAATCATGGGATATGTAAACTTCAATAACAACCAGAGATATAAAGTTCAGCCACGTTAGGTTACCATGTTAGCGTGAAATCATGAGTATTGTTTTACTGAAGACTGATCTTAGCTTTTCATCTACAGTATAGCCATGAGCTGTATTCACTCTAAGAATGCCGTTGCAGAAACAAGCAGGGAGAATTTTCAGTGAGAGCAGTCAGCCCTGTGAAAGTGACAGAAAGCGTGAGGAGATCTGACAGTGGGCTGAGGTGCTTTGCATTGAAAGCATCCAGCTGATGTAGCTTGATGATCTGGATGCCTTCTTCGTGACATCTGCCTATAGTGGCTTACTAGTCTGCTCCATGTGAGACAAGACCCTAAGCTTGAACTGGGAGCATCTTGGGATCCTGCAAAACGAACTGGAAAACATTGCCGAGGAGAAAGACGTCTGAAATAACCTACTTAGCCTGATCCAATTACAACTAAGCAGATGGATGGATGGATATAATGGAGTGTGTGTCACTTTAAAATTGTGCTTATTTTCATTTCCTGCAAATATACAAAATACAGAAAAAGTGTATTTTTACAATCTAAACTTAATGTAGGTCATACAAAGTCTCTTTGCGGGAAATGACAAATTGTGAAAAGGGAAACAACTCAGTCTTGAGGTGAGCACTGACATACACCATAAACCACATTCTCTAATACGGAAATCCTACGTTTTTGCCAAGAGCTTTAACCCTGATGATTTGGCGTTTTTGAGGTCGTTCAAATCACTTTAAAAGTAACACGAGCCAGCATTGCAAAAACAAAACATTTAGTTTTCCATAATTCTTTAAAATCTAACAAACACTTTCTCTGCTCTCACCCTTTCCTCTTCGTTCATTCAGGGAGTTGAGGTTGCCTCACTCCACCATCTCACCCCCCAAAGACTAAGGTTGAGAGAAGGGCCTCTGTGGCTCTCTGTTGACTCGGCCACCTTCTTGGAACGTTTCCATAGCCACTGCCAGCCCGGCCTGAAATGAACCAGGTGGGGGTGCTGATGAGAGTGGGGGAGGTTATGTGGGCAGAGAGGATAGAGAGCTCAGGGGTGAGTAGAGAAAATGTTAGTGACCTAAAGTGATTAGGAAAAAAGAAGGGCGGATATTATTTTGAAATGGTACACGTTCTTTAACTTGTCCCTTTTGTTCTAAATGTAAACTTCAGTGTCTCTCAATGGGCTTTTTAAACAGTCGTTGAGGTGCAGCATCTGTTTGAATGTGCATGTATGTTTATACCAGTGTGTGTTGAATTGCCTGTTATGGTATTTTCACAACAATGGTGGCGGTGGACAGGGTACAATCATTCTTTTCCATTCTTCTGTTGTAACCCTGAACTGTGTAAAGCATCTGTCAGCAACCCCCTTGTGTGTATGTGTCTGTGTGGAGCCATTGAAACCACGGCTACTCACCCATAACCACACTAACGATTGGGTCACTGGCCCAGACCCAGGCATGCAGGAGAACATATAAACACACACAGACTGTGCCACTGCTTGATGTGGCTCAATTTCTACTCAACTGACCATGACAGATATCATTTTCAGTTAACCCTGAGTCGATAACATCATCTTTTTCTAACACGTTCTCGTTTTAGTTAACGCGCTGGGGCCACAGCCTCAACTTCAACACTTAATTACTGTCAAAACCAGCATGTAGGTCCTACTAAACCAACAATTATCTAGTAAAATCCCAGTGTTAATTAAGATAGGCTTTGGCCCAGCAGGGTGTGTGGTGAGATGAGAGCTGAGAGCTTGATGTGGAAAAAGAGACTCTTGTATGTTTAGACAATGCCAGTAATGCATATGTACATATAAATAAATGATAATACGCAAAGATTAGGTTCAGACAAAAATATGGGGAAAACACAGGGAGGGCAAATGATGTCTTAAGATAAAATAAGGCAAATAAACAGCTCCATAAAATCACAGCAGCTTTGATAGGAAATTCTTTTCTGTGCCCTGAAATTTTGCCTATTACCTGTGATGTGTCTGTGGGAATGTTTCCTTGGTTTTTTTTAAACCAATTACTATTCTGTTGTTGTGTTTGTCATAATGCCTTTATTATTTTGTAATACACAAGCTTCAGTTTTGCGACCAAATTGGGGCCTTTACCTGTCCTCCTTTAGAGCAAAGGCATACATAGAGCACTAATTGGCAAAAAAATGTGTTTTCCTAGTTCTATTAGTTGCTTTACTTGTGAGAACTAACTTCAGCTCTCCCTCCCCCGAAAGAACAAAAGATTTCCCAATCCCTCCCAGTTTACTAAAGAAAAACATATTTTGTAATATGAAATAGCAAATGATACACCACAAAGCTAACCCATAAGAGCCCATGGTGACACAAATGTCACAAATGATCTGGAAAATATTCCTTATACAGTTTAGTCTTTCACTTACTTCATTACTCATTAAGTCCCCAAGGGTCATCTAAGGAACACGATGCAGTCATGTAACACTGGATGAATTTCCATCACTTCCAGTGCAGGGCTGTGCAATTTGAAGCATATATAAACAAATGCAAGAAAAATTTATGAAATGTTGTCAAAAGTACTTAATTTTTTCATAATATACTTTATAAAATACTTTATACTTCATCTTTGGTAGTTAAAACGAAGAAGAGTGTGTCCTAATTTGCTGTAATTTTATTTATTTATGCATTTGTTTATCTCAAATAGATTTAGTGATTTAAGTACCACAGATGAAAATAAACCCTGGCTAACAAACTGTAACCTCCCAAGGAAAGTTTCTTGAAAAAGTAAATATTAAGTGCACATTTAGTGGACCGGGTGTCACACCTCCACATGGTCTTCATACCCCCCTGGAGTATTTTAAAAAGGTCATAGCAGCAAAGGTGCTTGAAGGGAACAGACAGATTTATACACTGTACAAAAATCTGAATGTCACAGTAACAAATCTGGGAAAAAGCATAAATTTAACATGGAAATACAAATAAAAAGGCAAAACTGTGCTCCTATGAAACAAAATAAATAAATAAATAAAAATACAACAATATGTCAATTAACTATAAATACCTAATGTAACATATGTGCAACATTACTATTTGCCACTTGGGCAGAGTATTCAAAGAAAATAAGGTCTGATTTTTATTTCTCATGATGTTCTTTTAAAGCAGGGGTGTCAAACTTAAATACACAATGGGCCAAAATTCAAAACTGGAACAAAGTCGCGGGCCAACATTAATATTTATTGAAAAACAAAATCTTCCTCCAGATTTAAGAATGAATCTTTTCTTATGGACTCAAACAAGTTTAGCTGAAAAACTGAATATGGAACAAGCAAAGCTTAATACTAAACGATATATATATTAACTGTATAATACCAGTAGGCCAGCTCTAATAGTAATTTGGTATGGCTTCGCGGGCCAAATGTAATTAGGCTGCGGGCCAAATTTGGCCCGCGGGCCAGAGTTTGACACCTATGTTTTAAAGAGAAATAGTTCCATGTTTCTATGAGTTAAGGATGTTTGCCTATACTCTAAATATTGCGTGTGGATTTCTTATGGCTAATTGCGTTAGCCTCATAACCTAGACTTTCAGCTGTAGCCACACAATGAAACCAAACCAGGTTGAGATTCCTTTTTTGCAGGATGATCTCATTAATGCATCCTAGAAAAGGGACAACACTTCTTTTCTGTCTACAAAATGAAAACTAGCAGCTCTAGGATGTAAGTGCAGACAATTCGTGACACCCATCTATGGTCATTGTCAGTGTTTTTGCCCATGTCAAGTCTATCTGGACTGTGCTCTGGTCACAGATAAGCAGCAGTGAGGAGTCCACAATTAACTTGGGCTCAATGCAATCTCCTCTGCTTAGCTGGTGGTATGACTGAGTGTGTTTGAGAAGTGTATGAGACATGGTGCTATCAGAAAAGCTGTCTCAGTAGAAAACATGTTTCAATGGAATGACATTTTAGAGGAAAAGAGATGAGCGAAGCTTTCGACGCTTGTTACATGACTACAATATTTTTTTAATGAATGTGTATGCACAGGTAAAAGGACTAAAAAGGAAAGAGAATCTCTGTTTTGATGCATGCTCAATCATCCAGGTAAGGAAATCCCAAAAAGTTGATTAGGTTCATCTGGAAGTAGCGTTTTCAGGAAAACGCATCATTCATCTGGACTAGAATCAACATTTTGGGAGAATCTCTGTTTGCTTTTGTGACTGACTAGGGTCAAACTTGGTTCAGTGATTTTAGCAGCTCAGCTTCCTGGTGTGAACAGGCCTTAAGATTGATATTAAACTTAAGAACACTGATAAATGGCAGAAAATTAACTGAAATTGTTTCCTAAGCTGAACAAATATGATGTATTTAGTTGATTTTCACTCATTTTTACCCCCCAAAAAGCAGAAAACCAAACTGGTGACTTTGACTCCTACTCAAAGGTGTAACACTATACGTTGTACTAATCTCTGCTATGAGCCATTTCATCCAAGGGTTTTATTATTTGCCTTCCAGTGAAGACAAAGTGCAGAAGTTGTAATCTTGTTTATCCAGTACTCCTCCCGTCTGCTTCAACATTCCTCTCTATCGGTGTGGCCTCTTTGATGATTTGTGGCCCATTTAAGGCCACATACATGTGATCTCTTGGTTAAAGTGACCACAAAACCTCAGCACGGCTGACCAAGTCTGCTTTTAAGCCACTGAGGGCTTTGCAGATGCGTACACCAACACGCGCTCGCTGTTTCGAATACATCCAGAAAGATGTAGGGGGGACACGTGTATATGTGCTTACATATGTAGAACTCATACCTACCGTATACACACATACTCAACTGTGGTTACTTCCCACAGACTGATCCCCTTTGCCAGAAACTTATGCTGGTCCAAACCCAATGTTTTCCTTAATAGAGGGTATGAGCGCTAAAACTATTAGAGGCAGCAATAATAGTCTTAATCATATTGGATTTCTTCATACCAAGCACTTTCCCTGGGAGGCTGTAGGAATACAGATGAATACAGATGTGAAGTGTAAGCAACTGTCTGTGCCGCACAAGCACGAAAAACAGAAATCAAGACAAAAGAAATAATATATACTGTACATGTATGATGGTATATAGCATCAGGTTTTCACTTGTGAGGATGGATAGCAAAGCAGGCCACAGGTTTGTTTGTTTGTTTGTTTTTAAATTGTACGTTTTATTACACAGGAAACTGTGCATGAGAGGAGAGCTGAGATATTTACATCTGTTTGTTGATATGCATACTTTAGATTCTGATGATATTTTTATGCAAAAGGGGGGTTTGGTTGTGGAGAGTCAGACATTTAGACATCTAACAAAGACAATTCCAAGATAAAGGACCAGCCAAGAATGTGACAGGGCAAAATAAAACTGGTAGATGAAATATGTGTCTCAGCTACATGAACGATTAATTTCATATGGGCAGCAGATGTGGTCATATTTAATTCCCTGTTGGTCCTGTGCAAGATTTATCATATTATAGCTCCTGTTTGATGGGGTGCACAAATACATACAAGCAAAGCTGGTAAGCTCAATAACTTTCATCTAGGTCTCTCTCCATACGCTGTCTGTCTGTGATTTTCTCTCTCTCTCTCACACACACACACGTGCACACGCACACACACACATACAGAAAAATGAATCAAGGTTGTTAATAAATTAAGGAGATTGTAAAAACATACTCTAAGCACTGGCTGAGGCTCAAATCAACAGCACCGAGTGCCTAAATGTCAGATTTATGAAATAATTAGAGTCTCATGAGAGTAGCTAAATGCCCGGTCTCTGATGTCACAGCCAGCATCCCTCCAAGTCAAGGCCAACTAGACGAGGAGCTACTAATCTATGGCCAGCATTACTGCAACCTCCTCCGCCACATGCTATCCAGACTCTGCCTTCCACCTCCAAAACCACTGGCAGCATAGAGGAATTAATTCCCATATCCTATCACTGGGCTTTCTTCCCCTCTCCCCCTTTACTGCCTCCCACTTGGTGCTTCAGTGAGTTTTCCCGTCTGTTTGTTTGTCTGTTTTGCTCTGTCTCCATGTTGGCTTCCCTTTCTGATTCTCTGCCCTCCCTCTTCCACAAACACAAAATACATTTATTTTTCTCTGTCCCACACAAGCACACTTAAACACTCATATAAATGCACGCTTCCCCCAACACTGAATTGCTCTGATGATGCAGGCAGGGGCTTATTTATGGGCTGCTCGTAAACATGATTAATTTCTCTTTGGTACAATTTCCAGCGCAGGCCTTATGTCTGATTTAGCTGTCAGCATGAACAGAAACTGTTAATTAATTGTGGTGTGGAAAAGCGAAAGCTTCTTAAACTCAGTAATTAAGAGTAGCACTAGGGACGACTGGCTAATGTACAAACTACATAAATCACATCTTCCTCCTCAAAATTGCGACTGTTAAACACATTCTGATCACAGGAGAACAAAGAAAATGGATTTTGGACCAAATGCAAAAAGCTGGAAGTCACATTACAGATTTGTTGTTGTCCATTTTTTAATACCAGATAAGGGACCATTACAACAATACAGCTCATCAAATGCAACCGTGTTTTTCAAGCAACAATGGAACAAAATCACACGAGCACAATGATATCCATCACCTTTTTTTTTGATTTTTCTTATCTAGCCCAAAGTTTTTAAAGTGGCAAGGACATGTCCTGAAAGCTTTTGTGGAGGGACATTAAACACTACAATTGAAATTGTGAAATGATTTTTGTAGGAACATCAGGAAATGCTGTTATACCACCTCATTTTCAGTTTGACTCAACGTCTCATGTTGTGTTTCCCCATACTTTTCATTTGATCATCATCACCAGAGTTTTCACTCCTCAGTGGAGGTTGTTGGCTGCCATTTAAAAGACTGTGTGAAGTTGGTTAAGGGTGTGTGTGTGTGTGTGTGTGTGTGGTTTTATTTGTCTGTGTTTGTGCCATATCTCTCGTCATGTATTGTGCAAATGGATTTAGTGGATTAGCTGTAACACGATTTTCCCAGTCAATCCAGGACATGAAAACAGACTGTTAGTCTGTTATAATTATATAACTATGAAGTTCCTTGATTCTGCTGCAAGGTGTCTTTTCAAACTGGTGCCTTGATGAAGCCCCCAGGTTCAAATCCCTTTTTCTTTTTGGCACAACTAGAAAACAGTCGTTCAATTCAATTCAATTCAATTCAATTTATATAGCGCCAAATCACAACAAAAGTCGCCTCAACGCACTTCATAGATACAGAGAAAACCCAACAATCATATGACCCCCTATGAACAAGCACTTTGGCGACAGTGGGAAGGAAAAACTCCCTTTTAACAGGAAGAAACCTCCGGCAGAACCAGGCTCAGGGAGGGGCGGGGCCATCTGCTGTGATTGGTTGGGGTGAGAGAAGGAAGACAGGATAAAGACATGCTGTGGAAGAGAGACAGAGGTTAATAACAGATATGATTCAATGCAGAGAGGTCTGTTAACACATAGTGAGTGAGAAAGGTGACTGGAAAGGAAAAACTCAATGCATCATGGGAATCCCCCGGCAGCCTACGTCTATTGCAGCATAACTAAGGGAGGATTCAGGGTCACCTGGTCCAGCCCTAACTATATGCTTTAGCAAAAAGGAAAGTTTGAAGCCTAATCTTGAAAGTAGAGATAGTGTCTGTCTCCCGAATCCAAACTGGAAGCTGGTTCCACAGAAGAGGGGCCTGAAAACTGAAGGCTCTGCCTCCCATTCTACTTTTAAATACTCTAGGAACAACAAGTAGGCCTGCAGAGCGAGAGCGAAGTGCTCTAATAGGGTGATATGGTACTACAAGGTCATTAAGATAAGATGGGGCCTGATTATTTAAGACCTTGTATGTGAGGAGCAGGATTTTGAATTCTGGATTTAACAGGAAGCCAAAACAGGAGAAATCTGCTCTCTCTTTCTAGTCCCTGTCAGGACTCTTGCTGCAGCATTTTGGATCAGCTGAAGGCTTTTCAGGGAGTTTTTAGGACATCCTGATAATAATGAATTACAGTCGTCCAGCCTGGAAGTAATAAATGCATGAACTAGTTTTTCAGCGTCACTCTGAGACAGGATATTTCTAACTTTAGAGATGTTGCACAAATGGAAGAAAGCAGTCTTACATATTTGTTTAATATGTGCATTGAAGGACATGTCCTGGTCAAAAATGACTCCAAGGTTCCTCACAGTGTTACTGGAGGCCAAGGTAATGCCATCCAGAGTAAGAATCTGTTAGATACCATATTTCTAAGCTTTTCAGGGCCGAGTACAATAACCTCAGTTTGATCTGAATTAAGAAGCAGAAAGTTAGCGGCCATCCAGGTCTTTATGTCTTTAAGACATTCCTGCAGTTTAACTCATTGGTGTGTGTTATCTGGCTTCATGGACAGATAGAGCTGGGTGTCATCGCATAGCAGTGTAAATGTATGCTATGTCTTCTAATGATGCTGCCTAAGGGAAGCATGTATAATGTAAACAGAATTGGTCCTAGCACTGAACCCTGTGGAACTCCATAATTAACCTCAGTGTGTGAAGAGGACTCTCCATTTACATGCACAAACTGGAGTCTATTAGATAGATATGATACAAACCACTGCAGGCAGTACCTGTAATACCTACAGCATGTTCTAATCGCTCTAATAGGATATTATGGTCGACAGTATCGAACGCTGCACTGAGGTCTAGCAGGACAAGCACAGAGATGAGTCCACTGTCAGAGGCCATAAGAAGATCATTTGTAACCTTCACTAAAGCTGTTTCTGTGCTGAGCTCTGAAACCTGACTGAAACTCTTCAAATAAACCTCTGCAGATGATCTGTTAGCTGTTTGACAACTACTCTTTCAAGGATTTTTGATATGAAAGGAAGGTTGGAGATTGGCCTATAATTAGCTAAGACTGCTGGGTCTAGAGATGCTTTTTGAGTAAAGGTTTAACTACAGCCAGCTTGAAGGCCTGTGGTACATAGCGATATTAGAGATAGGTTGATCATATTTAAGATCGAAGAATTAATTAATGGCAGGACTTCTTTGAGCAGTTTTGTAGGAATGGGGTCTAAAAGACACGTTGATGGTTTGGAGGAAGTAATTATTGAAGTTAACTCAGAAAGATCAATTGGAGAAAAAGAGTCTAACTTAACATCAATGGTACTAAGAGTAGCTGTAGATAATATTACATCTGTGGGATGATTACTGGTAATTTTTTCTCTAATGATTAAAATTTTATTTGTGAAGAAGTTCATGAAGTCATTACTAGTTAACGTTAAAGGGATGGTTGGCTCAAAAGAGCTCTGACTGTTTGTCAGCCTGGCTACAGTGCTGAAGAGAAACCTGGGGTTGTTCTTATTTTCTTCAATCAGTGATGAATAGTAAGATGTTCTGGCTTTGCGGAGGGCTTTCTTATAAAGCAGCAAACTATTTCTCCAGGCTAAATGATGATCCTCTAAATTTGTGACACGCCATTTCCTCTCCAGACTTACGAGTCATCTGCTTTAGGCTACGTGTTTGAGAATTATACCACGGAGTCAGGTACTTCTGATTAGAGACCTTAGTTTTCACAGGAGCTACAGTATCCAGAGTCGTACGTAGTGAGGAGGTGAAATTATTAACAAGATAATCGACCTCTGTTGGGGTAGCGTTCAGATAGCTGCTCTGCTCTGTGTTGGTACAGGGCATTGAAGATGATAACAGTGGGTGGATTATATTCTTAAACTTAGTTACAGCGCTTTCAGAAAGACATCTACTGTGATAAAGTCTACTCTCCACCGCTGTGTAATCAATTATTGTAAATGTTATCAGGAAATGATCAGACAGGAGAGGGTTTTCAGGAAACACTGTTAAATGTTCAGTTTCTATGCCATATGTTAAAACAAGATCTAGAGTGTGATTAAAGTGGTGGGTGGGTTCTTTTACATTTTGAGAGAAGCCAATTGAGTCTAATAACAGATTAAATGCCATGTTGAGGCTGTCATTTTTAGCATCTACATGGATGTTAAAATCACCCACAATAATTATTTTATCTGAGCTCGACACTAAATCAGATAAAAAGTCTGAGAAATCAGAGAGAAACTCTGTAAGGCCCAGGTGGACGATAGATGATAACAAGTAAGAGTTTCTGAGTTTTACAGCTGGGGTGGACGAGGTCATTGTCTCCTCACAGAAGAATTACACGTTGGGAGAGACAGCACTGTCAGTGATGTTATGCTATAACCACGTGCATCATGCACCACTGCCAAAGGACACCCTCAACACACACACACAGCAAACACATAAAATTACAATGGACAGAATGTGATGGATAAGATGCAGCTAATACATTTTCCAACACTTTAAACACATGTTCTGTCTGTCAGACACATCAGAAATCCCTTTGGTGGTCCCACAGTTTTTAAGCACTGGCAGTATTTGGGAGGGTTGTAAATATTTGCGTTCATTCATGTTCTGTGTAAGTTAGCTTTTTCTCACTGAATTATCATTTGAACTTCCTCATGGATGCGCTGACAGATGTTTTGGAAGCGATCAAGCAGCTTGATCTTCCCTTACAGTGTTATTTCCACCCCTGTATTCAACACAAACTGATGCACACACAACAGTTGTTCACAGTCTGTGTCTGCACGGTTCGCATTACAGTCTCCCTCTGTTTTTCCTGCAGAGTGAATCGCTTGCATGAAATCGAACATTTCTCCTGCTGATTTACCATGAAATGGTGTGCTTGTGTGGGATTATGCTGCGTTAGCTTCAGTAAGTCTAATGGAGGCGTGACCGAAAGGGAGAAAGCGGGGGAGAGTCTGGTCCACTTACAGCTACTTCTGCTGCTCCAGTCTATTACACAGTCAGAGCACTGTGCAATTTGGACAAACTCTTTAGTGAAGACAGACATTTATGGAAACACAAATACACAGCATCCACACACAAGCATTGAATTACAAGTGCATGGTCCTTAACCGAGAGCAAGTGTGTACGATGTGGAAGCACAGGAAGGAAGAAGGACTTGAAAGCTAAATAAACATAGATCAGTGACAGTGGTGGAAGGAGAGCCGGCATCAAATGAAAGAAAAGAGTGAAAGAGTGTGAGAGGGATGTGTGGGAGAGAGATGAAGGATAGAACTATATAATCTAGAGATTTGTGGCCACAAGCACATAACCTGGTTTGGGAAAGAGAGCAAGGCTGGTGATTGAGGGTTTGAGAATTGATCCAAGATGAAGGTACACATGGAGGGATGGGGGACAGATCTGAGGATGGAGGTGCAGTGGGAAGATAAAAAGAAGGTGACAGCAGAAGACTTAACCAGCCAGCCGTACTTCGGATAAGTTAGAAAAAGAAGAGGAGGTGAGGGGCAGTAAGTTTGCTCCTTCCTTTCTTCTTTCTACCTCTCCTGGTTAACTGTAAACATCTGGCCTTTTGTCCTGTTTTTCATCTTTTTAACATTACGCCTCCTGCCCTTTCCCACCCTTTCTTACTGTTTTCTTCTCACATTAAGTCATCTCTCCACCTTATTTTCCTCGACTTACCTTCATTCTTTACTGCATTAAACTCTAAAGTGTCCACCATTCTGCAAGTACAATTTGCCTGTTCACTAGTGCAAATATGAACAAGTCAGTGTAGGACGTCTGTGTACATACACACAAAAACTGAAGTAGTAATTTATTTCTCAAACAGGGGGAAAAAATCAAATAGACAAACCTGGCATGACAGTATTTGAATATCAGAAATGATTTGTGATGGTTGAGGGCTACACTTGAGCACGCAACCACAGAAACGTCTGCAAGGATTATTTTCTTGAAATGAATTCGGTCACATGCACCAGCTCTTGCGAGCTGTACAGATACTTGACGTTTCTCAGTCTGGACGCATTGTTTCGCCCAATACACAATTTATGTTCATGCAGCAGATTATTTGCTGCTCTCGTGTTTCAGCCGGCTCTCTGATGTGGACTTTGCAAGGAACAAATCACTCTTAGAGAATTATACTGTCTAAAGCTATTAGTTCAACCAAAGCAGAGTGGAGAAGATAAGAGAGAGTAGTCGGGTCCTGGTTTGAGGCCGGCGAGGCATGTTTTAAACATACACGGCTGTTTCTGTCGGCTCTTTTCTCATGCTGTGGAGAAGACCCAGCTCATCTGGTTTGTATAGCATCACACATCATAATGGAGCCGGATAAATCCAATGGAATTCAATGAGAGTTTTTCCCCTTGGAAAAAATGTGAATACAAAATGTGTTAGGATTAGAGGAGGCTGTGAAGTTTGAAGTGGACTGTGAGTTTGAGATGAGATATGGTTACAATGACTTCATCTAGTCTACATCTTAAGTAGGGTAAAACTTTTCATTTTATTTCTTTATAACAAATTAAGAAACCTGATGTTAAGTGGATGATTTCATTTATTTGATCAATCAATCAATTTTCATAATCAACTTATCCAATTCAGGGTCACAGGGATAGGTTGCCCTAAGACAGCCTATTCCATCTGCCACAAACATTCATGCTCACATTTAAACAAGACTAATTACAGAAGCAAGACAATTTTACATGAAAACAAGTCTTAGAAATGAGTTAATTACCAGACCTGTTCAGCTCTTTGGTTTTCTCTGATTGTACTAATAGTCCTGGGCAAAGATTAGGCACTATTAGCGTGACCCTACATTCATGAAGATCCAATATCCTGAGTTGGAAAGACTTCTAGGTCACTATATGGTCGGAGTTAACCAATCAAAGTACTTATTGTCATCTAAATAACTCTGATGTTATGATGCCAACCTGACTTCCAGTGTTGTTTTTCCCATTTCAGTTTGTGTTCATATGAAATTTACCAGTCAGATAAGACATTATTATATTACACCCAAATCTGATGGTTGTTGCTTCTTTTAATCCGGTTCAGATATAGTTCATTTCCAACATTAGGGAAATTATGTGACTTATGAAATTAGCAATTTCACTTGTTGCCTAATAAAGTTGTATTTAAAACCTTTTTTAAGGCCTTTTGTGGGCTTCATTAAAGGAACAGCTGTCAACACCTGTTTCTCCAGCTCCTCATAAACGTACAGAAGGTTTTTCTCCAGATCTGAATGAAGATCATTTATGGACCCTAACAGTTACAGAACAGCCCTCATGTTAGCAGGTTATGTAAGCTGGAATAAATATAACATCATTTTGAAACACTTTCAATACACAAAAATATCAATTTTAATTTGTTATTTTATTTACATAAAAACAGCATGAACGGACTTTCAGCCACTTTGGTCCTAAGTGCTTGTGAAGCACTACCATTTAACCACCTTATAAAATTGTTTCTCAAACAGGTGTTAACATTCAGTAGAGACAGAACAGTGTGTTGCTTTTCTGACTCCCTGTAAATGGGTGCCTGCCAAGGCTTGAAAACCTACTATAATACACAAAAAACTCTGTTAACACAGGTACATCTTAGGTCTGCGAATGTTCTGATCCATATCAGATGTTATGACGTCATCAGGTTGCCTTGCGACTACCTGTTAACAGGCTAAAATGGCTCATGTGTAACTTTTGAGCACAAACAAAAAAACAAAGTGACATTTTTATTTCACAAAAATAGCATGCGATTTCTATCCACAGAACCTGAATTATGTATGACATATTACGGCATCATCGTGTTGCCTAGTAAGTGCCTACCGCCAGGCTAAAAAGATTCATTTGGAGCGTTGTGCACCTGTGACACCTTAGACCGCCAATGTTTCATTTTTTATTTTACAACAATAACATCTAATTTAAATCCACAGTATGCACGACACATTATAACAAGATTATTATGTTAATTAACAACTACGTAACAAGTTTTCATAGCGGTGAGCACTAAAAATACTGGAGTGGCTCACCAAAAACAGGATTTCCAGTTTTATTATGCTGTTGTCAAATATGGGTTACTTAAAAAAAAACACAAGGCAAAAAAGAGGGAATGAAAAGAAATATACGTGCAGTTAATTTCCTGCTATTAAATTTGATATGACTGATAAAGATGCGTATGAAAACCAAGTAAGATTTTTGAAATTGTAGGGTGTCTACCTCTTTCTCTTTCACATTTCTTAATATTATTACCAACATAAGGCGGTCTTGCCAGGTGGGGCAAACAAATTTTGAATGGGTGGCCAGTGTCCTCAACAGACTAAATTCACAGATCAAACAAAATGGTAGCATAGACATGTACTATACAAACGAGAGCAGTGAGAGTGAATCATTTCAGAGTTGGAGCTGCAAAACAAAACTTGAACTAAAGGTTGGTAAGATGCTATAAAGCTGAAACTGAGCCTCTTATTCATCTGATCTGTTGTTAACATGTTGCATTATGCAATAGCGCAGCTTTAAATTTATAAGCATATTTGAACATGTATTAATTTCCGACAGAAATCAGATGGGTGCACAGTTTTCCCCCTTCTCCACCTGTCTTTAATTATTCCTGTAATCTTGTTGTGTGCTGTGCTCATATTTTTGCACGCAAACGTCTTCCTGTTCAACAGCACCTTGATGTTGATAGAAAACAAAAATCAACACAATTTCACTCTGTAATTTTCCAACAGTCTTTACAACCCCGCATTACTTACCAGTGGGCATTCACAGTGAGGGAACCAGCTGTCTGCTTTTTCAGTTAGGATCAAGTGATACTTTATTATTTTCTCTGTGTTCTGGGGAGGCAGGAAAGCTGGGATGACTGGCGCAGCTGCAGTGCTGCCAAGTCAAACAGCAGGGTTTATTTGTGGACAAGTGTAGGGGCGACACCCACCCCCCCATTCGCTGGAGACGCTTATTAAGAGTAGAGACAGGAGCCGCTGGAGACTGTAGGGGTGTATATAGAATAAGTGTGTATGTGGGTGCCTATAGGAAAAGATAAACAAGAGAAGAAGAGCAAGAGAAGGAAGGACAACAATTGAGCTAGTCTTTGGAGGAAGGAGAAGAAAAAGTCGAGTTGTTAGTGGATGTCAAAGACTATTTTCTTTTTTTTACCTTACCAAACTTAAAAGAGAGATGTCTCTCATGATTAAATGCCCACCCTCTGCCTCAGAAAGGAAATCAGATGGGATGGAATGAAGAAGGAGGGGAAAGCTGGGAAGCAGCAGGCCTCTGCCACTTGGATTGTCCCTCTGGTAATCCCTGGATTTCCTGGGTTGAGACAGGAGGTAGAACAGGCACGGTGAGAGACTTAGTGAGACAGAAGGAGAATGAGAGCAAAAGGAAGTGGGACTAGAAGCAGAGACAAAGGAGAGGCAATATTCCTAACACTGGTGCTGTGTTGTGATTTCTGCAATGTGTGGTTTTGTATACAGGTATTGCTCAAAGAGTGGTGTGTGTAATCATTAGCATCTGTGCTTATGGGTGGTTGTATATTTTTTTGGAGTGTTCATGCATGTGTTTCTGTTGTGGGTATTAACTGCAATAAAGATTTGGAAGAAAGCAGTGATCTGGATTGCTGTAGCTCATGCCAGATGTCACGAGTTGAAAGTGCTGCTTACCTTCAAGTACGCAAAAGATACATTCAACAAAAAAAGGGCGCCAAAGGGTATTAAAACTATTTTGGCAATGCTCTGACATTGGAGATTACATATAAGAGTTTTATGCTTGAATGTTGCCTTTACAGCCCCTGACAGGTTACATGATTCTCTAGGAATGAAACAGAGGGGATCAGGTCTTGAGGGCCTCCTTGATAAAACTGTGCGAAACAACAGTGAAGCTAACACACAAGAACATCCGCACAACTTTGATGTGGTCTTGTGTTGTGTATGTTTCCACACTAATGTATTCAAGGTGCTTTTGGATTTTGGATGGGGGGTAAAATTTTAAACAACTGGAAGCTTTTGAAATAGCTCCGCCACTACTGCATGTACATGCAAACATACAGTGCAGTTTAAAAGAAAAGGGTTGTTTTTTTTATCTTTTTGGGAGCTTCTCTTTGGGGAACAGGGAAGAGACAGTGCACTTATCCTTGTAGGGATGTTATTTCAACTTGCTTACTTTTATCGTTCAGTCACCCTAGGGTGCTGTGAACCCAAATCTCCTTTTGTATTCAGTAGCTGAAACCCACAGGAGGAAGCCAGCTTGGCCCAGAGAAACCCAGCAGTGTTGTCCTGGGTCAGAGGTCTAGCTCTTCTCTTTCAGGTAATGAAACACAAGCAGCTCTCAGGGAGAAGAGATTGGTTGAGGGGAACACACCACTCTGAACTGTTTTCTTTATAAGGAACTGTTTAAACAGGCAGTAATAAAAGCAGTGTGAAATAACTGAATTTCCATTCTCTTCTGATGGCTTGAGTTTATACCAAAGGTACAACAAAGCTCTTAGTTATTTACTAATAAAATAAATCAATTACAAGGGAACTCCTTGGACAGATCTGATGGGCTAAATTAGGGCTGTTTGATATAACGATATATATCGGATGACGATATAAAAACGTCTATGTTTCATTTTATGCTATCGTTTGTTTCATGGTGTCGCAAAATAAACTGTTTACTGCAATATTTTTTCATGGTTTTGATGGTCACTGTAGTGTTTATATTAATTTCTTAAAGTTCTCTCTTTCTCTTATATTTAATATAACCACACTACAGACGGACAAGCGCCTGTTTTTATGTTGTGGTTAGCAACAACGACGGTAACACCATCGCGTGTCCGCTTGTTTATGTTCCACTTAAACCTTTCACAATAAAGCTCAAGACCCTGTTGAGACTTTTCAAAATAAACTGAATCACGTGAAAGATGCAGAGTATTTACGGATGAGAATTAAAAAAGAGCCGCCAGGTGCTAAAAAATAAACCTTAGACTCAAACGTTAGAACAGGCTTTTCCCCGCAGCACGCCGTGTAATAAATACTCACAAAGAAAACGGCGGCCGTTACAACCTATGTCTAAAAATGTATCGTTTCATGCATCGGTTAAAACACTCGACTCCAGCTACATGACGCGCAGCTAGAAACACTTCACGCAAGTCGAGCTGCCCGAGATTCACAGAATTTACAGAAAATGTTACATTTTTGTGATTTATATCGTTATCGGACGATAGATGTCTTGTATCGGGATATGAGATTTTGGTCATATCGCACAGCCCTAGGCTAAATGTGACTTGCATCTGTATTAGCCTATTACCCTTCTGATAGTCCAATTTCAAGAGCGGGGAAGTCGTTCATTCAACTTCTAGATCACTTTACACTGATATCACGAGCTAATCGCAATCCTCTTGCTATCAGCCACAATATCTAATTTGATTGGTCATATTTTTGATACGATGCCAACACAACCCCAACAACCAAGCAACTCTTGTGGCAGAATTTTCTGGCTTCTGGGGCTGTTTTTTTTCCCAACTTCAGCTGGTTTTCATGGAAACTCATTTTTCATATTATACTGACATCACATCAATGCACAGAAATGTAGACAAACCTCAGACCAAACTGCAGGTGGTCAAGTTGCATTGTGGGCAACATAGACATTTGATTTTGACAAGGAAGAATGTGTGACATAATAACCATTGCAGTATGCTGCCAGTTTGCTATTTTTCTATTTTAATTACCACACAAAACCAACAGACCAGCAGCAACATGTGTTTTTAGTCATTTTATTTATGTAATCTTTAACTCTTGTTAGCTGCTGGTTTCACTCACAAAGATAATGTCGCAGGATAATATTAAATCACATTATTTAACTACAAGAAACTACAAAAACTGCCTTATTAAAATAAGCAGTCATGTGCAGGAAACTAAGACTAAATAGGAAAAAAGGAAATTACTTTCTGCTATTTCCCTTGCTCTTTGCCTTTCTTCTTGGAATTGGTATGTTTTCAGTGCCATTTGCCTGTCTTACTATTTGTCAACAAGATTAAAGAAAACTAACAAGCAAGATTTCCTAAAATTGGGCGGAGAGGTAAAGGAGAGGAACCGTTGAAATTCTGATGTGGGTCCAGAATAAGGAGTGAATCAACATATTAAGAAATGGGGCAGTTTTTGCACAAAATTCTTCACATAATTTCCTTGGGGATTATTAAAGTATTCTGATTATCTATCAGAGGAAAAATGACAACTCATTACATTTTGGTGGTGATCTGGTAAACTGTAGGGTATATACTGTTTAGATGTCTTTACCTTCTCAGAGAGTTGTTTTCCTTGTTCACGAGGCCAAAAACATAACTATACATAGATATACAATCAGACAAACATAAGAGAAAAAGGGGGAAACACTGTGAAGGGACACACTATCTCAGCTCTCTGTCCTGGTGCTGGCAAGCCTTTGCTAAGCTTTAATACACCTGACTGCTGCCTGGTTACAGCCAACACCCATGCCAGGCCTTACCCATACATTTCATGCTCACTTTCCCAAACTCTCCACTACACAACTGGAGAAGAATCACCTCCATATGTGCAACACATGCTCATCACAGAGAACAAGGCTTTGTTCGTCTTTTACACTTTCAGCTCTATTTGGCCTTTGTACTCAGACCTCTTTCTTTTCGCCCTTTGTTCGTTGTCTCGCTCTGAGTTTGCAGGAACATGGAACAATGTGTCATTGCTTTACTGAGACAAAATGCAAGGAGTTGAGGAGATTGGACAAGAAGGTGGAGAAAATATGGAAGCAGACAGAATGAATATGTGATCATGTTTCCTTTTTTAGCTTTATAAAACGACTGCTCTGTGTTTCTTTTGTTTTTAGTGACTCCTGTGTACTTACTTCTCAAGTAAATCATATTTTGCTTCTTTGCCAGATTTCAGAGTTTGGCCTCCACACTCTGACACTTCCTTCTGCAGTTCTTTAGCTATAAGCACTACTCACATTCTTCAATATTCTCAGTTCCAGTACCTTGTCATCGGCACCTACTCATTATATGCTTCAGACCCATAAAACCCTCAGACAAGCTAACACTACTGCTAGCTAACAGCCAGGATTTAATGCACTTCAAGGTCAATTGTTGTAATGTACACACAAGTTGATAAACGGCATTTTCTTAAACTTAAAAAGATCTCTGGGATTTTTTTAATGCTCATTATCCTTCCCAACCCCTGCTCTCTGTTTTCCCTCCAAAGCTTGCTAATGAATTTTTGGAGTGCTGAACTCAGATTGCAGGTTCCAAGACTATCCATGTGCACTTCTCCTTCCAGCTTTGTTCTTATAAAGCTTTTATTTAATTACAATTGGAGTTTCGCACGCATGTATTAGAAGAGATTAGGAAAAAAGAGAACTTAGACCTGCAGTAGTAAACTATGTGGTGAAAACGGTCAGTATTTGTTATTTTGAAAAGGTCTGGCTATAAAAAAGTTGGTCTGTCAGAGTGAGTCGATCACTTCAGTGTGAGAACACCCACTCTGTCAGTCAACGTGCGCGTGCGCATGCGCACGCACGCACGCACGCACGCACACACACACACACACACACACACACACACACAGGGAATGTTTGCGTTTTTCCTCTCACTGCCTCTTTCTCCGTCTTTGCGTCCCCTGTGGTGACTGACGTGCTCTTTCATTCAGTCCAGCACATAACTTGAGCACCATGGTTACAGCTGCAGAGATGTTCCTTTCCCTTCCCGGGGGACAATATTGAAATAACATCTCCCCTACCAACACAACCAACCATGGTCTTGACATCTCGCCAGTTGTGTCCAGATCTGTCTGGTCCTATGTAAAGAAAAGTATTGAAGTTGGCTGCATAGCAAAAATCCTTGCAGGTGTGCAAGGTTTGCCAGCTTCTGACCCTGAGTCTGGCCAGGACCTACTGGCCAAGAGCCCTGTGGGTCAAGGACCTGGAGCCATGGCAACTTACTGGCACAAAATCAGCTTCAACAGCAGCAAAATTAGCTTGTCTGGCGATGGACCATATAGCATTAGCTCCTCTGGGTCTGGCATCACACCTCAACATTACCTGGAGTTTAGAACAATGAACTTCACTTCTGATGCAAACAAAAATGGAGTCATACAGAGTCATTACTACGGCAGCAGTGGGGCTCCTGGATTTGAGAAGTCTTGTGTTAAAATATAAGCTTAAGAAAGCCTCGAAGTCATATGTTTACACAACTGAAATGGTCACAGGTTTGATCAAGGCACTCTTATGTGCCTCTGGCAGGGTGACAGCACGGTGTTGGATACAGCTGAAGAATATGCTGGATGAAACATGTCAAAACAAATATATAAGATCTGACTCCTGCTATACAACAGGAAGAAAGGCACAGAGATCAGGCCCTGGCAGAGAGATAAGAGGAGGATGCAGTAGACAAAAAACAGGATGATGACAGAGTTATGTGTGCCGTTAGCTCATCAGTTGTCTCCTTGCATTATGAAACAAAAGCAGATTAAAGTGAAAAGGAGCCCACAAGACTTGTTAGCAAACACAATGACCTCAGAGAGAAGGAGAGAGAGTCACAAGGTTGAGCCTAGAGCTTGGTTGTGATTATCCCAACGTAAAGGTTACATGGAGTTTAAACATGCAATGTGCCCAATATGGGCATATATGATTGCGAAAACACTGCTTAATTGCAGGAATTACGACTTAAAAATTTTGACATGGGGCTCAGTCAGTTGTGCAGCTGTATCGGTCTTAAGCTGCTCTACAAATCATCTGGGGCTGGATGCTGACGTTCTCCCTGCAGTATTTTCCAAAGCACTAGTCAGGTTTCTTGGCAATTAGGATCACAGGCATGGATCAGTCTGGTTTAGTTTGAAGGTATGTTGATGTTGTAATCACATCAGCTGAAACCTCTGTCTTATTGGGTGCAATGTAGAACTATGTGAATTGCAATACAATACAGTTTTTTCTTTCAAATGCACCTCTGGTTCCTGTAAGAGAGCTTAGCACTGACTGACAGGTCGGTCTTGATTGCCAGGCCAGTCAGAAGTGGCGTGAGATTGTAGAGGGTGGGAGCAGGGAGATTAACCCCTGGTGTCTAGGACAGCTGTGGAGGTTTTGGGCTGGCTAGCGGCTGCACGCTATAAATTCTCTCTAAAGAGGGTTTACTTTCGATTTTAATGGGTGCTATAAATTTTCTGCAACCTGGTCCTGGTGAAAGAGAAAGGAGGCTTATTTTTAAAGGGCCTCTTTCTCTTTCAATCTCTTCAGCTCTACCTTTCTTCCCTGTTCTTTCTTTCCTTCAGGAAAAAGTCAATGGCTCCTTGCCATGCATTTTGTGGTCTGCTTTTACCTGTAGTCAGCTTGTATGAAAAGCGTATGAAAATTTCCTGAAAGAAATGAAAACCCTGCAAAAGAATAAGTATTCTGCAGCAGACACTGAGTATAATAGCTTCATTGTATATTAAGGTCAATATATTTTTTAAAGAGGAACACTGGCTACGCCTGCACAATTTCTACACCTTTGTGGCAAATTCCTCTTGGGTGCACAGCAGAGGAAACTGAGTTTGTGGATGCAGAAAGTAACAGCGCCCTTCGTATGTTTCCATGTCTCTACCTGTAGGTGCTGTTTGCCTTGAACCAGACGCTGCTGCAGCACGAGGGTGTTCGAGCGGGCAGCCTCCAAGGTTCCTACACCACAGAGGACCTCATTACACACTACAACTGTGGTGACCTCAGCGCTATCATCTTAAACCATGACACCTCACAGGTTGATTCATTTAAGGACTGCTCACCCCATTGTAAAAAATATCATCACTTGTGGTTCACTTTTTAGGACTGATTTCAATAGCTTTGTGTCAAAATTCTTCAAAACCAGTTAAAACAAGTTTTTTGTGGCAAAAAGAAACAACATAAAGACTCTAAAATAAATTGCCTGCCTAATATAATACAAAGGATCTAATACCGTTAATCCACTTTGTCAAACCTTACAAAGTTTTACAACATTTCTCACATATTTCCAAATTCCAAAGTTTTGCATGGTCAGACAGCAACATACTGGTAAAGTTGGAATGTTTGGCTACAGTGAAAAAGTTGGATAATAAGTTACTTTCATGCTGGTATCACATTGCCAATGTTAGGATTGTTACTGAATAAAGTAAGATATTACACATTACAAGTTACTTTTCTACATTACATAGTCACTTACTGGACAGAATAACTAATTTCATTACTTTTGCATTACTAAATAAAATGACCTAAAATGTACTGTCACATAATCCGTCGTTTTTTAATTTCTCTCAGCCAGTTTTAGGCAAACTAAGAGCTAGCTGTTTTGAAGATTCTGCACTGATCTCAACTCACTTGCATACTCAGTGCAGTACAGTTTACCAGATTAATCACACCTGTGCATGTAGCATCATCCTCTGCACACTATATTTAAGCTGCAGACCTACACATTCATTCTTTTTCTACCGAGAGAACTGAAAAGAATGGGAACCTGCATTCGCTACCAAACAATGATGAATGGTTCCAGGTTTGCTTCCAGGCATAAAAACATGTTACACTATATGAATATGTGTTTTAGGTCATGAAACTGATTTTTTCTTTCTTTCTTTTTTAATAGTGACCTAAGGTATCATGCAAGTGAGACTTGCTTTGATACCCTGCTGTAAACTTTTAACCATCAAAGACAACTTTCTTAAATTCATTTGCAGAAACTACCAAAATATTTATTTATTAACTTTGCAATTTTTTAAAGCAGAAAAAAGGCGAACCTTTGAACTTCTAAGTTAGCTATGTTTTGCTGGAAAAGGGAATCGTCTACTTATCGTTCCTGATTCACTAAAAATCCTCACAGAAAATACTAGCTAGTGGTAGCAAAACATCTGTAACAGTGTTCAGAACTTGAATCTGTCAGATCCTCGATTTGAGTTGGCAAACTTCTCATACCCACTTCTGTGCCATTACACTATCGTCACCTCGAACTTTTGGGCTTACACGTCAATTCCACAAATCTGCACATTGCCATATTAATCCTTCTCAGCCTCAAGTTACTTGATAGTCTGACACTTTAATAGCTCTGGACTCCACTGTAAATACACCATCTAACCTCCTCCAACTTATTTCCTAACATAGCCTTTGCTCCTTTGGTGATGGTCTCTTAATCAGTCTTCATACCCAGCTGTCAAGAGGCCATTCGGCATTAAGTACACGCACACACACACACATGCACACATACCTACAAATACATGTGGTAGGCACAACATGTAGTGGCTCTCAATCCATCTCTGCCTTTTAAATGCAGATTTGCTCAAACGCTCTCCTCATAAGTCAGTTATGCTGTGTCAACCTCCCTCACTGATCCTTAAGTCCCATTAAACCCAAAAGACCATGTAACCTCAACTCACTGCTCGAGTTCCACATTATATCCACTAGAGACACACACTATATGAAAAAACTTACTGTACACACAAACTCACAATGCCTTTACAATTCAGCGCTGACAAATGACATGCGATTGCTTTTTTTTCTCCGTGTTTCTATGCCTGTCTCTCTCATTGTCTGCTTTTATACACCTTTTTCTTCCTGTGAGCCATGAAGGGCTGTTAGCCACTATTTCACCTGCAGTTTAAATCATACCAGTTTGCCCCTGCTCCTCATGTCATAATAACATGTATTAACATTCCCCAACATATGCTACAGCAATCAGATGCCTGACTTCAGAGCTCACTTCTGTAGCCTAATGATCTATTGCAGGTTTGTGTGTCTGTGTGAATGTGAGCTTCCAGAGCTGTAAAAGGACAGGTGTTTTTTGATAGATAGGACTTAATCCAGTGGCCCCCGCTCCGACACCCCTGATGCTCTTTCAGCTCAATCTTCTTCAAATAAGAAAGAGGCCGATGGCAGGCCAGAGACCACAAGTGAGTGGAACGGTGTAAGAGAGGTTAATGTGTTTCAGCATTCAACCGGTCCCAAATTCATCAGAAAAACAGAGTACAAGTGAGACAGAAGAAAAACTGAAATGCAAAAGAAGTAAGATGAATGCATTCATTTAAGTAAACACATTAAAAAAAATGAAGAAAACAAAAGACATAGGCAAAAGTTACCTGGAGATGTAAACCATCAAAATGTAGACTGATGTGCCAAGATGAAAAATTATGTCTCAAAGGTTTAGTTTTCCACATCTGTTATGTTTCTGCATAAATTATATGGTAATATATGACTGAAAATGTTCTTAAATGCTGTATTACTCTGGGTTGTCCCTACAAGTTGTTATCACTTCAGTGCCACGATATCATCAGAGCTACAAAAAAAGAAAGAAAGAGCAGAAGAGAAAGGGGATTTCAAACAGCTGAATCCGAAGGGAAAGGAAAAAATAGAAGTAAACGGCTGGCAGGATATGTACGAGAACATGAGTGCAGAGCAGTACCAGTGGTGGGGAAGGGAGAAAATATCTTGCTGTCACTATGTGTTTCCTGTGGACGTTGGGATGGAGAGCAGCTAATGGCTTTTCATGTGATAACTTATCTGCGTTTACCGTTACACTCCTACCTTGACCCCTCTTTGACCGAACCCTTTTTTTCCTTGTCTTGAAACACTCACACGATCCTCTCTCATCAGCCATGAAGTCTTTCTGCACCTTTTTCTTCAGCTCTCTCTTTAAACTTTTCCATAACTTTCTTCCAAGTTTGCATTATTTTATTTATGAATCGTATAGAGCTGTCAATCTGGGTAAACCTGCGTCATTCACCCTGACAAAACACAGATAAAAAAGGCCTTGGGCTACAGATAATTGTGTAAATGCGCTTTTGTTTCTTTCTGCCTTTTTTGTTCTACTGCTGGGTTATAACAAAAAGCACGTATTTTAATTCAGTGGCATACAAACCGTTCAAATTTAATCAGGGAAATTTGAGGGAAAGGTTCTTTTCTTGATCTTTTATTCTAAAACTGTTTTCACACATAAACCTTTCATAGTTTCTGAAGAATGAGGCAAAGATATTTTCCAAAGCTGTCCTTTGTCACACGTAGCAAACACGAAGGAATAGTCCACTGCGCTGCGGCATATATACTGTGTGATTTAGCTAAGGTAGCTGGCTGGATAGATGTATTCATGTATGAGGCAGTGCATATGACACCAATTAACCAGCAGTAAATGAAGTATTGATATGATCTGCTTGGTTTATACATCAGTTCAGGCCAACATTGTACAAACTCTGTAGAAGTGTTCTGGCAGGTTGAAAACAACACATGTATGACTTGACTGCGTGAGACATTTGAGTTCTCACATGTGGCTCCGTCTTGCGAGACCTAGAAAAGATCAGGGCTTCAGAACATGTGTGGAAATGGCTCAGGTTTATGGACAGCGCTTAAGTAAAACTTCCTTTTAGCACCTGGCCTTTATTTTTTACTAATATTACAATATAACAGTACATAAAGAGATATCGCCACTGGAAGTGGTAGCACATGATGAAGTTTATCACATTTGTAAAATATATTTACAAAAATCTCCATAACTTCCAGAAGGTTAATGAAGCAGTGAAGATTTGTTTGTGGATATAATAATAGTATGAGA
This sequence comes from Haplochromis burtoni, assembly GCF_018398535.1. Classification (NCBI taxonomy): domain Eukaryota; kingdom Metazoa; phylum Chordata; class Actinopteri; order Cichliformes; family Cichlidae; genus Haplochromis; species Haplochromis burtoni. Next base: position 285,412 of record NW_024582403.1, read on the forward strand.
CATTTATAGAAAAGCAGAGTAATATATATTCCAACTGTAGACTATGGAAAAAATGACAAACCTCTAAATCCTGGAATGAGAAAATGTTTACTAATGGAAATGTATATTTGTGTAACAAACAAATGAAATTATCCAATGTTCTGTTGTAAATTAAGATAACTGAAGTATGAATCAAAACAGACTGAGACGGTGTGACTGAAAGGAAACATCGTATAGATTTTGGATGGATTCTGAAGTGCACCTCGTTCACATGTGGTGCAATAAATCCCCTCATGTTTTCAGGCCTGACACACACACATACACATGCTAATTTACGCACCATTTGCAGCTGTTCTACTGTTGTGTAAACTTGTAGCTCAGTTCTAGACAGCAATAGCATGCTTGCATGAGTGTTCCTTGTCACAGTTAAATACAAATCCAGATTAAACACATCTGCATATGTGTAGAGTATGAAAACCAACCTCTTTGTTTCTACATTCCCACCATTATTTAAATCTGTCCTACTTTAAAGTAAGATTGGGCTATATACAATGACTTTGTACAGAACAGACTGGAAGATATAATAACAAACTGTTAGGTAATGATTAGTTTATATTAATGTGACTGCATAGTAATCACTTTCTTAAGTAATTAAATCAGCCGCTGAGTGGAACAAACTGCTAACAACTTTACTAACTAAATAAGATCTTCATCACTTGATGTTTCTCTGTTGCTTACACTGCGTCCTCTGTAAGTAAAGAAGAGCTTTGAATGAATGCCTTATAATTAGACCCTTAGTAAATAACCAGCCAAGGAGAAAAGCCTTTCCATGGAATTCCAATTTTCTTGTTATGGCAGATTTTTATTTACCTTGGAATGTAATGAGAGATATTGGGAAAAAATCTAGCTCAATAAGAAAATAGTGCTTACATTTACAAAAATATCTTTATTACTGTCAGTGTGTGATAGATCTGTAGAGGGAATCAATCTAAAAGTATGTATTCAAGTCATATAAGGAGGGCGAGATACAGAGAGATACATTTTCTATCCTGGGGCTTAAGGAACTGGACATCTCAAATCCTAAATCCACCGCCAACCCCCCCACTCATCTTCACAGATTAACGACTGATGGAGGAAAAAGTGGAACAGAGCCAGGTCTCTCTGTCTGTCTGGCTGCTAATGTATCAAACAGTAATTAAACACATTTACACTTCACAATATATTGAACTGAGGCATACACACTTGTAGTGTCTTTCATGTAGCGCACATACCACACCTATAAACACATTTGTGTAAACAGTTTTCGTCATACATGCACACACACACACACACACACACACAGAAATGTTAAACCTATATACACACACAGATGGCGCTGACACTTCTCCTTCCAACTCCTTCATTTGTTAATGCTTTCTCATGTAAAGATCAGTGTACAGCGCAGGGCGTTGCGCTGGTCAGTTTCTGTCAAGCTGTCACATCAGAAACACTTCTGGCTGCCAGGTGTCACACTCACATGGGCACCAACACCACCATTCAGCCCTCTTCTTTCTTTCCATCCCACTTTTCTTTAACGCTCTTTCTTTCTTTTTATGTTTTATTTAAAATTTGAGTGATTCATTTACTATTAATTCTGCCATGGATTTTTACCACAAAGGCTTTGAAAGTCCTTTTTCTCACGGTCTTTTTCTTTCTTTCAGCTGCCTCACTTCATCAACAGCTCTTTGCCAGCTCATGACCGCATGACGGCTCAGCAGATTGACAGCTACTTCCGCCAGGAGCTGATCTACAAACGCAACGAGCGAATGGCACGACGAGTTTCTGCCCTGCTGCAGAGAAATCCCAACCAGACTTACTTTTTTGCTTTCGGTGCAGGTAAGACTCTTAGACAGATTGGATTTGTAGGATAGTATCGGTTTAACGCTGCAGAAATAACTTTAATGTTATAGGAACTCACGCAATGACCTTTGACCTGCTGGTTACGAGATTCTTCTCTATTCTACATGTTGAGAGCAACTCCAGGGAGTATGCATTTGCATGTAACTGAAAAATGGAATAGATCAGGTTTACTTTGGTCTGGAACAGAGAATCTGTCAGTTTTAAAGTGTGCTTACAGTGAACAAATTTGCTCTCTTTTCTGCTTGAAAGCAAAACTGGAGAAAAAAAAGCAGGACAATAATAGTGTACAATAGTTCCCAGATCTCTGGCATTCAAAAACTGTGAATCTGTCCAAGTGTACACACACGTGCACACACATACACAGAAGTCTCAATTACAGCCAACTCCCATCTCAGAAATGAAGAAACTGTGAGTTGTTTGTTTCAATTAGCATTCCTGGCTAATGCTGGTAATGTTTCCTGAATAGTGTAGTGTGTCCTAAGGAAAATGTGTGTGTGTGTGTGTGTGTGTGTGTGTGTGTGTGTGTGTGTG
>NW_024582403.1:287840-310340 GCF_018398535.1 Haplochromis burtoni
TGCACATGAATAGGACAGCACATCTATCTGTGTGTGTGTGTGTGTGTGTGTGTGTGTGTGTGTGTGTGTGTGTGTGTGTGTGTGTGTGTGTGTGTGTGTGTGTACGTTTGAGAATATACAAACACATGTGTTTGCCCACAAAAACAGGTGGTGGGTGGGTATCTTTGTTTACTGTATGGCTGTGTGCCTGCGTGCATTTGAAAAAGGGTGGCGCTACCTCTAGGATGTGTGTATGTGCATGCATGCGAGTGTGTGTGCGCCACAGTGAATGATTAATACTGAATGCCTAGCTCCTTTTTTTGTTACTCCCTCTGCTCTTTGTGCAGTTTGGACAGGGCCACTGTTGCACCATCCAGCTGCTATTTGTGTGTCCGTGCAGATGTGGCTGAACACTGTTAGTATTTGTGCTCAGACTCTGTGGAGAAAGGAATTTCTGTAATATTACTAAATAATAAATGGTGTACATACATGAAGAAAAAATATATATCAGTGGCATGTGGTGACTTTTACAAAAAGACAAGCAAAGATACTGCATTTTAGTCTCCCATCAGTCATCCATTAAAGAAAACATGTTTATCCACAATGTGAGTGTACAAATAACCAGAAGAAGCTGCTCATCTCTCATCTCGCTCAATTCAAGCTACTGTTAATGGGGAACACCCATAAAATCGAGATGCCCAACAGATTCTAGTGGAATTGGAGGCAAGCGGAGGAAAGATGAGACAAATTGCTACCACAAGATGGCAGTAATTTAAAGGGTGGATGCAAAAGAGCAATGACAAACACTTATGGTGTCTATATTTAATTGTAGATTTCACTGGGCAAGCAATGCCCACCTGCCTTGCCCCGACAGAACACGACTGGTATATAGAGCAGTTTGTCATATCATTAAAAGCCATCTGCCTAACATTGTGCAGATCCCTTTGTGGTGCTAAAACAGCTTTGAAGCCTCAGGGCATGGACCAGGGAATTCTGAAGGCTGTCCTGTGGTGTCTGGCACAGGATGTTGGCAATGCATCTTTTTGGTTGTGGATTGGGGTTTTCATGGAAATGTAGGGGTCAATCTCTGGGCTCTTCTTCTTGTTTCTTTAGCTATTTCTGAGCCGTTTGGGAGGTGTTACATGTTAAAGTAGATCTAAGCTTTCTCAGCAGATCATTGCGTTATAAAGAGATGTCATTCACTTTACCTGTCACAGTTTGTAGTGTTGTGTATAGAAAACATTGAAAAAGAGTGAGAGAATGTGAAAACTATTTTCCAACGTTTGAATGAACTTCTGCCAAGGCACATATTTCTCAATTCACCGTCTAAAATGAGTGTTTTTCACAAAGGAATTCCTTGACGTGAGTTTGTATACAGTAACTAAATGAGCAGAGGGGCAGTGCTGAGAAAATGATGGTGCTCAGTAAAGAAGCCATCTGTAACTAAATATGTCAGCATGTGTGGCTGAGTGTCAGACTAAGCCAGCTTACATTAAACAGACTACCAGCAGTTCATAGCAACAATTCTGAATAAGAGTAAAACACTGGTTTGCAGCACATAAAACTGAAATTATTCATCCCTCACTGCTTTAATGCTATATAATAATGCTATTTATTACATATATATATCTTTTCCAGGATGTTGAGGAAAATCTGGGTCTTAAATTATCTCGGACAGGTAAAGCCACGATTGTGAATTTGCATTTTTTTTTTCTATTAAGTCAATTAAAATATTTTTTTAATGCAGCTTTATGTTCAAGATTAGTCTCTATTAAACATTTTGTGTTAACTTTCCAGTGTGTTCCACGTGGCCTGGATAGATATGAGGTGAACATGTGTTTCAGGTCACCTGCACGCTTTAGCCTTGTGTGTAACAAAGTGACAGCAGGTGTGAAGTGATAGGAACCATTACAGTTAGACTGCAGGGTCCACACACACACACGCACACACACACACACACACACACACACACACACACACACACACACACACACACACACACACACTTGATTTATTATAGCAGCAGCTAATTATGTGCTCGTACTAGAGATCCTTTCTTCAAAAACAGTCACACTAAATTGGAAATACTGAGTAATTACAGCATGGAATTTTACAGGACTGTTCTATTACACACTATTACAGAATACTTTTGATCAATTATTACTAACTTTTAGAGAAATTTGTCAAACCTAGCACAGTGGAAGCCATAAAACATAGATGCTATTTGAAACTTAGATAAATATAGTATGTGTAAATGAAGGGGAGTTCAAAAGGCCACAAAGTTATACAATACTGTTCAATAGTCTGAAGCCACCCCCACTTTTATGATATTTTGTTTCCAAGGGACCAGACTTTTTGGATTTTCTCCAGGTAATATCTCTCCAGGCTTTATAAAGGTACTTAAAGAATTTTCTTTGCTTTTTCACTGATTTCCAGTTCAGTCCTTATACCTGACCTTTTCAGATCAGTGTTTCTTGGTTTGTTTGTTTTTTATGTTGGGCCTTAAAATTATCTACAGCAGATGGACAACTACAGTAATGATACAGTAGAAGAAAAAATCCAGCAGATGCATCTCTGAGGACCTGACAGATGAATCTGACCCTTCAGATCGTGGCTCGATGGGGCGATCGTGGCTCAAGAGTTGGGAGTTCGCCTTGTAATCGGAAGGTTGCCGGTTCGAGCCCCGGCTTGGACAGTCTCGGTCGTTGTGTCCTTGGGCAAGACACTTCACCCGTTGCCTACTGGTGGTGGTCAGAGGGCCCGGTGGCGCCAGTGTCCGGCAGCCTCGCCTCTGTCAGTGCGCCCCAGGGTAGCTGTGGCTACAATGTAGCTTGCCATCACCAGTGTGTGAATGGGTGGATGACTGGATATGTAAAGCGCTTTGGGGTCCTTAGGGACTAGAAAAGCGTTATATAAATACAGGCCATTTACCATTTACCATTTCAGATGATGCATCTACTGGTCACTGAGGTCTCAGTGGAAGGGTCACTGTCAACAAGCCATCATCAACATGTACCGGGGAGATCAGGAGAAAGGAACTACACTCTATAAAACACAGCGGAGGCTCTGAATTTCAGCCAATGGTTTTGGAGATCTTGTCAAAATTGGTGGAATTATGAATGCAGAAGAGTATCGTCAAATTTGGATTCACTGTGCATTAACATTTGGAAAGTGCCGGACTGGCAGTAGCTTTATTTTCCAGTATGACAATGATCCCACACACAATGCCAGTGCAGTAAAAGCATACTTGGGCAGAAAAACACACAATGGAAGACTATCAGTTATGAACTGGCCTCCCCAGAGCCTGGACCTTAACATTATTGAAGCAGGGTGGGATCATCTTGACAGAGAACAGAACAAAAGGCAGCCAATATCAAAAGAAGAGCTTTGAATGTCCTTTAAGAATCCCAGTGAACTATTCCTGAAGACTACTACAGAAATCCTATAGTTAAAGAATGAAGGTGGTCATACTAAATGTTGACTTTAAAGCTCATTAAAACTGTACAAACTTTGTACATGGGCAAACATACGTGTTGGCATATGTTTCCATAAACTGTTAGACCTATTTCCAATTTTCCTAGAAAAATATAAAGAAACAAGGGATGGCTCAAAACTTTTACTCAGTATTGAGTTTCAAAGAACGTTATGAAGATGAAATATTTTCCACCGAAATATTTCAATAATATCACCACACAAATCTTTACTCTTAGAGTGACAGGCCATAAATACTGCAACTAGTGACCACAACTAATAGGACTTAAGTTCTGTTTTCAGGCAACAAACCACCTTTCTCATGCTCTAAGCAGAAGGCTTCCACATCCTCATGTCTTATATCTGTGTTCAGGATATTGACTCATGTCTTTACAGTCCTGTAACTGTCCCTTTTAGTCCCAGTTGTAACCAAACATGAAATTTTATCACTCAGTGATGCCAGAACGTATTAAGTGACGACACTGGCTCCCAGAAATTTGGCCCTGCCCACATTTCCCTTGAAGATTTTCAAAACCTCTTGAGGTGAGCAGGCCTGCTTTGTGAATGGTGTTCTGCTTATGGTCTAAATATAATCTAACCACAGACCATAGTTTGAGTAATAAAGGGAAATTAAGAAGACGGGGGGTGTGAGGGTTAAGATTACCCAGACATATAAAATAAAGACAGCCCAGGGAGATGAATTACAGCTACTTTCAGGCCAAACGTGGGCGTGCAATAATGTGATCACATAAAATCCAATCTTTATGGTTAGATCTCAAAACTCACATTAACATGACGTGTTTCAAACCGAAAAAACTAAAGGCAGTGGACTATATACCTTACTTCACAGCATTTTTTTTTGTGGATGACAAAACGGAATAATCTTAACATGGAACTGTTTCTGACAGAGCCATGATGTGTGCTCATGTCTGTTCATGTCGAGTTTTCGTATTTATGCTTTACAGCCGTTTTCAGCAGCATTTGCTTTGGATCACTTACTTCTAGCATTAACTATGTCTAGAATGTAGTGGACAAACAGAACTTGTGTGAGAACGAGCAGGAGCACCTCTCAGGTCAAGCCCCTCTAAAGTTACAGATGTCATAGTTATTTTTTTTCTTTTCACAGGGTAATTAAAGTGTACGATGTGTGTATTAAGTGGTTCAGTCAGGAAATCCATCTCTCCTCAGCTCAACACCTTACCTCTCAGCCTCCCCCATGCCCTTGCTTTCACTGCACACATACACCTTCCTGTAGCACAAGTGCCTTTATGGATAAAATGTACGCTTTTTTAACTGCAAAAAGATTTTTTTCCTCTATTGCTCTGCTCTCAGTTTTGAATTCTGCACACACATCTGCAAGTGCATGTTATAACATTTCATTTTCTTCACTTTCAGAAACAGGTTATTTATATAAATTCCAGCAGGCATAACTGAATTATCCCAGGCAATATAAAAGAAACTGACTGAGAGGATTTACTGTCTCACTGTTGGGCCAAGACTTTATGATATTGGTGGTTGATAATGACACCTCCAAATAAATCATTCACAAAATACTCATATATTGTTTGATTCTTAACCAATGACTGTACTGTAGACATTTATTACACTAATAACACTCATTAATAGCCTGTTTTCAATGGCAATACATATTGATTATGATTAAAGCAGTGTCCTTTTGATTAAATTTGCCATTTACTGTAACTATAGTATGTATATATTTCCCCCAATGAAAACAAATCCACAAAGTTTTGCAAAGTTATCTTAAAATTTGGGGTGATTATATAAAAATTTCACGTTAGCTATCTCAAAATTTTGATTAACTAACTCAAAATTTCGAGATAAGAACCCAAAACTGAGCAAATATCTCGACATTTTGAGTTATTAAGTCAAAATTTGGAGATAAGAACCCAAAATGTTTATTTTGACTGATGGATAGCAATATTCTGTTTTGTTTTGTTTTCCAGTAGCCAAAACAAGCTTCCAAACTGAAACAGCTCTAAACTAGGCTGGTTCTAGCTGTGTGCAGGGGGTAGTTCAGCATAGCTAAACAGTACATCTTACCAGTCTAAAGAAAAATCATTTTGGGTTTTGGTAAGCTAGTGAAGAAAGTATTGATTCTAACATCTGAATTGGTTTGATAGCCTACAGTCCACAGTCTCCCACTCACATACACATAAATGTTCTAGAGCAGTTCCATTTTACCTGTTGTAGATACTTCTGAGACGTTAGATATGTGTACTAACTTCCTTCATTTTGTAGCCAGTGTCAAAGTGGACCTGTCTAAATGAACTGATCATGCTCTCTTCTTTCCCTTTGTCTCCTCACCGTCTCCCATCCTGCTCCTAAGCACCACTATGGTCACTGCTGTTCACTATTACTATCAGTATTATGTAATAGGGACCAATCACGGGCACCCACTGTAACATGACGTAGAGTTCTTTGTAAGGATCAGTAAAAGCATCAGAGTTTCCCCCATGGACAAAATGACACAGCAGCCCCAGATGAAAGCAATAAAGGAAAGGCATACCCACAGACAAGTCATACACACAGAATACTTGGTCTGTTGCTATTGCAAACAGATACAAACCTTAACTATTTTCCATCACTCACTCGGCAAAATGCACTCTCTGTCGCCTTCCTCTCAGTCACACACAAACTAAAAACATACACTTATGCAGACTACATGCAGAGTTATCATTTGTGCTGAGGAGTGCTGTGAGAGCATGGCCGTGTGTTGTTCGAGCTCTGTGGTGTGCTTCAGCAGGTTTTCATTTGCCAGTTCCCTGGCAGCCGCTGCCCGCTCTTATTAAAAACATCCCATGGAATTTCCTGACGCTGCCACGGCCTAGACACCACTTCGCACACATACACACACTTACACGTATGTTTATGTTTGTGACACAAAGTCCCATGATCTGCAGATATTTATCACCCAAACGAGCAGTTACTGTCAAAAGTCCACATGTAGTACTGTTTGTTTTGGAGTCTAAGCCACTTTGGATCTGTTTGCTGAAGTTGATTTTTATGCATATGTTCTGATGTGCAGACCTATAATAGCCCATTGTGCAGGCAGACTGGACCCATGTGTTTTGCAGTCACTTGTGGTGTTGTGGTGTCGAAGTGATGACTGAGGGAGAGAGCCTGCCTGGCGTGCATGTCATTTTGTCTCCGTGGCTCTTCCCATCTTAGTCCGTATCTGTTTTTCTCAGCCTCTTCCCCTCATCTGACTGTCTCTGCCTGCACACCAGTCTGTCTGCATAGCTCTCATTTCATCTTTCTCCCCAGCTCTCTGTTCTGCTTCTGTCATTCTGGTCTGCACTGTTAGTCCTTTCCATCTGTTGCTCTTTTTCCTTTATTAAACCAACACCATTCCTTGATGCTGTCTATCTCCATCTTGCTTCATACTGTCTTTCCTTCCACATAGTGCGGATCTATTTTATGAAGTGACAGACGTGCAATGCTTTGGATGTTGGGTGTGTATTTTCTCTTCTGTGGAGAAGACAGAGACAGAAAGATATTAGAAGTGCTTCCTTGCTGACAGTTTGGGCCTAGCACACATTTAAATTTATTTTTAACGTCCGCGTGGTTTGTCCTTGAAGCCAACGTTGTGTTTTTTACAGGGGCATCTGGTGGATGAGCACAAGGATACTTATGTCTTTCCTCCTCAAAGCCAGATAACTTTAATCCCTAATACAATTCAAAACTAAACAAGGATCATTTCTCATTTGGATCTCTTAACCGTGACCAGTTACAATAGCATTCAACTGCTGTAGGAACAGCGTAGGCTCTGTTGTTGTATCCATGTAAGGTTATGCCGTCTTGTAAATTTTCAGGAATGTAACTCTGTGAGTTTGCGTGAAAACATCTTATGGTAACTCTTAACTGCACTGGCTGCATTTCTCATCGTAATTAAATCAGTATAGCTCATTAGCTTGTTCAAAGATTACACACTTCATTAGCAGCTGGAAGAACATCCCGCTGCCTATTAAGAGCCAATGACTTTAATGCTATGTTTCATAAACACGTGAATGCTTCTTTCTTTGATCTTTTGAGTGTTAAAATTGACCTAAATGCACACAACAGAAACTATGTAGCCCCAGGAATGCAAGAATATTAACGTCCCCGTTTAGAGACTCATAATGCTGCAGGTTTTTCTACTTGGTGAATGACTATATTCACTGTTATCCTAGCTAAATAACAGATCTGATTAAAACATTACTGCAGAAATTTTTTTTTTTTTATGGTCACCAGATCTCGATCCCGATTAAAGACATGGAAGATTTTGGGCCACAAGACAGAAACATAGTGCCAGGCCTGTAATATCTATGCCAAATGAAATATAGGAATCATTAATAATGAGATGGAGATATAGTTAGAGACGCAAAATTGGGAGGGTTTGGACATGTGCAGATGAGGGATATAGGCTATGCTGAATATGGGGCTGCTATGCAGGAGTTACACTGGTGTGACAGAAGAGGATAGGGTGAGATGGAGGCAGATGATCTGCTCTGGTGACTCCTAAAGGGACCAACTGAAAGATGAAGAAGATTTTCCGCTACTGACATTAAAACACTAAATTAAAATGTACTTTTTGGTAGAATTGTGTTCTTGTCTGGGAGTTTTAGACACCTGTAGAAACATAGGTTTACACATGTCTGTGAAGGTTCTCAGTCATCCAGGTCATCGTAGTCAAAGGAGCTTGCAAAGAAAAGCGTCTGGACACTCAGACAGAAACTGGTTCACCCGAAAGACAAAACGCCAAAACACAGACTTAACAACGTGGTGTATGCTGTACAGTGCAGCGAGGAATGCCCAGACCTCTACATCGGAGAGACCAAACAGCCACTTCACAAGCGCATGGCACAACACAGAAGAGCCACCTCCACAGGACAAGACTCAGCAGTCCATCTGCATCTTAAGGATAAAGGACACTCTTTCGAGGATGCCAATGTTCACATTTTGGACAGAGAGGACAGATGGTTTGAAAGAGGAGTGAAAGAAGCCATCTATGTCCACTGTGAGCGACCATCTTTGAACAGAGGCGGGGGTTTACGACACCAACTCTCTGCCATCTATAATCCAGTTTTGAGATCCCTTCCCAGACGCCTTAACGCCCACTCACATCCTGGGCCATCTGACCTCAGGAATTCGCATGACAAGGTGAGGCCAGGTTTCACAATGAACCCACCCGAAACTCTGGCTGATTGGGGCCCGCACCCAATTTCACACCTTGGCTCAGGTGATTAGAGGATCATCAGGGGGTCCTTTTGTCCCTCTGTGGGGGGAAACTCCCACTAGGTTTATATCTGGGACTCTCCACCATTTGACCTTAGAACTGAAGAAGCTTCTCGGATGAGAGGTGAAACGTCTTCAAGCAACTTAAAGAAGTCCAGACGCTTTTCTTTGCAAGCTCCTTTGACAATAGGTTTACACACCAGTGTTGGTGCATCTCAAATGCCATTTGCCTGTTTGCCACAGTGAATAACTTTGGGATTAGTGTCTTGCCTGAGCCAAGAACCAATCAGCTAAGTAAAGAAAAACGACAGCCTATCATTACTTTAAGAACTGAAAGTCAGTCAGTCTAGAAAATTGCTCACACTTCGAATGTGTCCCCAAGTGCAGTTGCAAAAACCCACAAACGCTACAATGAAACTGGCTCACATGAGGACCGCCACAGTAAAGCAAGACCAAGAGTCACGTCTGCTGCAGAGGATTAATTCATCTGAGTCACACAGCACCTCAAATTAGAGCCCAGATAAATGTCACGCAGAGTTCCAGTAACAGACACGTCGCTACATCAACTGTTCAGAGAAGACAAATCAGGTCAAATAGCTGCTAAGAAACCACTACTGAGGAAAAGCAACAAGCCGAAGAGATTTGTTTGGGCCAAGAAACACAAGTAATGCACCAGTGGACCAGTGGGAATCTGTGCTTTGATGAGTCCAAATTTGAGATCTTTGGTTCCACCCACCGTGTCTGTGTGACACAGAAAAGGTGGTCTCTACATGCATGGTTCCTACCGTGAACGAATGGACGAGGAGGAGTGATGTTGTGGGGGTGCTTTGCTGGTGACACTGTTGGGAATTTGTTCAAAATTAAAGGCACACTGAACCAGCATGGCTACCACATCGCATCCTGCGGTGACATGCCATCCCATCCGATTTTCCTTTAGTTGGATCATCATTTATTTTTCAACAGGACCCCAAACACACCTCCAGGCTGTGCAAGGTCTATTTGACCAAGAAGGAGAGTGATGGAGTGCTGCACCAGACGGCCTGATGTGATGTGATGCTTTGGTTTCTGCAAACACAAACAGATCCAACTCAGAAAGATACACTCACATTTACTCACATGCACTTTCTTTTATCTCTAAGCTTATGTGTCTGTGTGGTGTTTGCCAGCAGCACACACATGCACTCCTTTAGATCATAATTTATAGATTATCATTCCTTCTCTCTGTAATTTTAACTGATGGATGAAGAAAAACAAACCAGTGTGAAAGGTGAAAGACGAACATCATAGAGACGTTTTTAGAGCAGAGAATGCCACATCTTCCATTACATGTATGTACGATGAGATATCAGAGACTACAGCTTACAGAAATAAAAACAGTCAATAGCAGGGGGATTTTTACTTTCTTTGTGCCTTTGTTTTCTACATTTTCCACTACTTCCTTTTTTTTTTTTTAATCTCTGTGCTTTTCTACTTTTTCCTCACCACACCCAGCTTCTCACTTTCTGCCCACCAGGAGAGCTTTACAAACTTAAGCAGCAAGCATAGGCAGTCTAAATATTTGAAAGCAAGGAATGGCTTTTAAACACTCAACCACTGAGCTGAGTGAAGCTTCCAGTCTCTCTAACATGGATGTGTGTCAAGCCCGCCACATGCAGCGGTCAGCCTCTGGATTTGATCCCTGAAACTTTCTTGATCTCCGTATTTGACCAGAATTTCAACCTTTAACAGTCCTGTCAACAGCTGTCACTCACAACACCTCGGGGTGTGTGTGTAGTGCAATAAGACAGACAGACGTCTTACTGCATGCATAGGAAATGAAGTCATTATGGAGATGAGGAATGGGTGAGAGCTCCAGATTGCCTTTACTTCTCCTTCTAGAAACTCAGAGCTCCCTGAGAAGAGAGGTGGAATTTACACATCATGTAAAAGCCGTGGTCTGTTTTCAAGGAAATTATTCCTGAACACTGTGGGTAGCTGTTTCTGTAGCTCTGTTAATTCAAATTCTGCTGTGTGATTTATAGAGGGATCCCGTTCCTGTTAAACAGTAGATGGGAATGCACAGTGAGGCCCAGGGATGCCGACCTTATTAAAATCTTTGTTGCATTACTCATATTTTGCTCAAGGAAATAGTCTTAGTACAAAAAGTGGAAAAAGGGACTTTCCCCTAAAACACAAACAGGTGCACACATATACATTATATGAGCACAACTTGCAGGGAGAATGCGAACACACACAGGTTCACGCACAAGCAGATCGCAGAAAGAAAAGCACTGAAGCATGAGCTGCATTCTCCTGGGAAAAATGTCAGCATCCTCATAACATCTAAACGAACTTGACAGATTTGGAGTTCCTTAAAATCAAATCCTCCACCAATGAAAAACAAAAGCAAAGCAAGCTTTCTGTTTAGTCTATCTCCTCTTTAAGATCATATTCTTATGTACCTGTGGAGCACTTCCAGCACAGTATTTGCTCAGAGCCACCCAGCTCCACCACCCCCAGAGTTGGCTCTGCGTAATTTTGTTTCCTAAGTCAACAAAACAACTATGAGAGATGTTGTAATGTTTAGACATTGCTTTTCACCAGCATCATCAAAACACTGGGGGATACTGGGTGGGGGGAGGTAGTGTCCTTCAGTCCAGTAGACTTCACATACTTTATTGCAATATTGAAGTTATTCCTTAGAGTCATGGTGGCCCAGCACCTTACATATTTTCCTTTCATTTGTCACCTATTTAACACCTACACACATTTACAAACATGTGAAGATGAGAGTAACATTTTCCACATTATCTCTGTCTGCGCTTGCCCTCGTCCTGGAACATATTTCCAAACAAACCAAAAGTGGAACACACCCTTGTCAGCTAATATGCTTTTTCTTTCTCATCCATTCACTGGGTATGTCTCCTGGATGTTCGCTTTTCTTCTCTTTTTAACTCATCTTCCAATTTCTTGATCACCCACTTGTTTAAATTGCTCTGAGGGAACTGCTTGTGTTTGTTTGGACCATAATGTAGCAACTATACCCAGCAGGCATTCTGCTTGGGTTGAGGGCGTACGTCAATCCCTCTCTCCCTCTGATCGTCCTCTCTATCCTCCACCCTTTCCTCCTTCTTTTCCATCTCCTCTCAAACCACTTGCCAATTATCTATTTCTATTCTCTCTTCCTTTGTGCTCCTTTTGTGCAATTTTCATATGAGGTGGTCTGCTTGTAAGCCATGTGGGATTTTTTTTAACCACTAGTGCATATCAGTTGATGCATTGTTTACACAAAGTAATTGCAAACACATTTGTTTGTGCAAAAACTGAAAAATAACATAATTCTCTTCCTGTGCGTTTTCTGCATTCTTGAAGCAATGTCAAATTCCTAACTGCTCAGTGTTTCCATTTTCCTTGCTTTTCCTGCTTTGCTACTAGTGTCTCTTTCCTCTGACTGATGTGCAAAAGCATATAGAAAGAAAGGATGGAGAATCACGCATAAAGCGAGGCTCGGTGAGGTTTAACTTGGAAGGAAAAATAGGGAAAGGTCTGAAAGAGAGAGAAGGATGTGTGCAGACCAAGTGTTGACATGGTTTAAATTGAGCGTGAATGCCTAGACATGCTGCAATACCTCTTTTTTCTTTTCAAAACACACTAATACATCCCGCCCGAAAAAACTTGCATGGAGGGAAAAAAGAGAAAAACTGACTGTAAAACAAATGCAAAATGGAAGCTAAGAAGCTTAAGAAGCCTGGATATGGAAGATAAAGAGACAGGCAGATGTGGCAAACATAGAAAGGTGAATGTGCAAGTGGAGTAAATTAAGTCATTGCTACTGTAAGTGGAAATCAGGATGGGATGGTTATTAAATAAAGGAGTTGCTGGTTTATTAACTCTGCGCTCTGGAGCCACGGGAGGGGAAACACCCTATAAGAGGGTGTATACACAGCAAAAACTTGCTCCTACTTAAAACAAAATATTTATTAAGTAAATAAAATATTTGAAAAACACATATCTGCAGTTGGAGAAATGACAGCAGGTGGTTGGCTGATATATGGTAGTGGTTGCAGTTGGGCTGAAGCCACATTCCCACAAGCTATTCTTTTTATGTCGCAGGCAGAGCAACTTGTCTACTGGAAGATTAAATACGACCCATATGGAAAAGAATTTCAAAGAATATTTAGTAAATGTTTATTTTGTGTATTTTTAAATCTTTAAACAAAATTCCTGCCACGACTTATGTATGAAACTGGCATTTTGTTCATGCATAAGAAAAGTCATAAGAAACAAGTATTCATTATTTTTCCAGCATGATAACATGTCACAAAGTTCAAATCATCTCAAACTGGTTTCTTACATTTTACTGTAGTTTAATGTACATAAAATAACTTTCACAGTCCATCGTGTGCATGTGTGGCAACAGGAGATTCACGTCACAGATCTGCTGACGACAAATCCGCAGCAACTTTGCGTCATAATGGACCAAAAATCTTTGAGGAATGTTTCGGTTCCACATTGATTTTAAACCACGAATGAATGCAAAACGTTGTCCAGCCCAATATGTTAGGCATCGTGTTTAGGCATCAAATATCCTTTGATTAAGGAGAATATTTTCATCTTCTGTCATGAGGACATGTTAACTTGCCATTACCAATTTTCTAACCAAAGCCACAATCTTTTCTCAATATTATCCAAGAGTTCTGATTGCTTGAACAAAACCATAAAAATTTTAATTACGGAAAAGAAGGAAATGTTCTTGGATGTGTATCTTCAAACAATGTGCAGATGGGGGCGAGACAGCTAAAGACACTGGGAAAAAGAAAAACATTGCTTTCTCTTTTTTACATTTCTTTTAAGGTCTTTCCGTAAAAACTTGAAAAGTAAACATTAATAGCGAGCATTACACTGCAATGATTAGGGTGTCACTAAGTACTGTAACTTTAAAACAGAGTGGCATGTTTACAGTGAGCTACCTGTGCGGTCAGCCCACGAGCACTACAAGCAGCAGGGGAGCAATTAGGAGTCAGCTGACCTCTTATTACATTTAAGCTAATTGAGCTGTTTGTTAAGACTGCTCTGTGCTTCAGAAGCACCACACTGTTTACTGTCTGAATACTCCACAAACAAACACACTAGCTCAGCCTCCCACACGCACCTTCATCTGCTTGGAAAGAACTATTATTTCTCTACCCAGTCACTCACCCACACACAGGCACGAACCACAAACCTACAATGAAACAAACAATGCACATGCCACTGTTGTCAGATGAAAAGCTTGTGAATTAACATTTTCCAAAAGAATGGATTTGTAAGAACTTGGAAAAACGTTTTGTTTGTTCAACAAACGGAGCCAATTCATGAAGAAATGTGCAGTCCCTCACTTGAAAGTTACCAACATTTCATAAGTGTTGGTTCTCGTTGTGAGAAATATTGCTTGCTTGTGTGTGTGTGTGTGTGTGTGTGTGTGTGTGTGTGTGTGTGTGTGTGTGTATTCAGTAGGCTGTTTAAGCAGCAGATGCAAGTTTAGCATCCAAACCAATTCTCCCTCCTCAGAAAACTGAATGGCAGTTTTACAGCAAGTGTAAAAATTGAACCCATATGGTTGTTTGTTATGTCATCTTCCAAACAAAGTTACGCATAAATATACACGACTTTGTCTAGGTGTGTTATGAATGATGGCAGAGTAGAGGAAATCAAGCCAACACACGAAACAGTCAGCTTGACCTCACACCCACACAAACACGCGGCACATGCTCTTCTTTGCCCCGAGCCCACTGAATTTAATGAAATAGCTGCTTGACACAGACATGAAGGAGGTTAAATCTGTCAGCATGCAGTCACTGAACGAGCTGACTTTGGCCCCAAGATCTTGTTTGAAGGAAAGGGTGAAAAGAGAAAGAAGAATGCTGCTCTTTTCAATTCAGTTCAGTTTTATTTATATAGCGCCAAATCACAACAGCGGTTGCCTCAAGGCACTTTATACTGTGAGGTAAATACCCTACAATAATACAGAGAAAACCCCAACAATAAAATGGCAACAGTGGGAAAGAAAAACTCTCTTTTAACAGGAAGAAACCTCCAGCAGAACAAAGCTCAGGGAGCAGTGGCCATCTGCCGGTTTTATCTGTTTATTTCTGCGGTTTTAAAGAAGGCCCAACAGCGTCTCCACTTTCTGAGAATCCTCAGAAAAATGGACCTGAAGAAGGAGCTGTTGACCGTCTTCTACCGCTGCTCCATTGAAAGTGTGCTGACATATTGCATCGGTGTGTGGTTCTCCAGCTGCACCACAGCACAGAGAAAGGTCATCAATATGGCCCAAAAAATCATTGGACATCCTCTTCCCTCCCTGAAGGACCTGTACAGCACTCGCTGTCTCAAGAGGGCACGCAGCATCCTACGGGACTGCACACACCCAGGACACGGGGTGTTTAAGCTGCTGCCATCTGGCAGGAGGTTCAGGCTGCTGAGGTCCCGAACAAATAGACTCAAGGACAGCTTTTACAACAGGGCAACAGCCCTGATCAATGCAAATAGCTGACCTGACTGGCTTTTTTTATTACTAAGTTATTATACTGTGTTGTGTTTTTTGTGTTGTTTGTGTTGCGTTGTGATGCGTCGTATCGTGTCGTGTTGTGTTACATGTAGTGCCGACGTAGGACAGTTTTCCAATTTCATTGTACTATTGTACTATGTATGACTGTGCAATGACAATAAAGAGTTATCTTATCTTACATAACCAAATAACAATACAGTTGGCCTTTGTAAGTGTAGAAATATTCCCAATTGTCAGTCTAATTATCCTTTGACCTAATGGTGGTGCAAAAGTACTGTGCCATCCCTCATTTCTTTATACCGGTATGTTGCTGACAAAAGAGGAAACGTGTGTAGTTTATTGAAACTTGTGTAGATAAATGGTAAATGGCCTGTATTTGTATAGCGCTTTACTAGTCCCTAAGGACCGCAAAGCGCTTTACACTACATCCAGTCATCCACCCATTCACACACACATTCACACACTGGTGATGGCAGCTACATTGTAGCCACAGCCACCCTGGGGCGCACTGACAGAGGCGTGATAGATGGTATTATATGGTTGATCAAAATCCGACAGTTTTTTTCTCCGTTGGTTTTTCCATCCATTTGGCAAGATCCCAAACACACAATTTCAAATCAAGATTCAACACTCGTTAAGACCCATTGCCACTAATTTATGTAACCGGTTTCTGCTTCTGTTTCCCCATTACACTGACATTTGTGGCAAGTGGAATAATGCTACATAAACACTGTTACATTTAAAGTCCAGTTTTTATATAATTTCACACACTTCATCCATTTGTCCCTGTTTCCTGTCAGAGCTTTGCTGGATTTTTTCCCCCGTATTTCTTAAGGACATGACTTTCACTGTTTATTTGCTGTAGATCCTTTGCAGTCCTGCCACTTCTTCTTTTGGCTCCCACGTGTCTAGCCTTGCCAGTTTTTGAATTGCTTGTGCAAAAATAAGATTCTAGGTTTGTCAAACTGTGCGATCTTTTGTATTTTTTATAGACAAAATTGAAAAATTTACATGTAGACGCCATCTCTTGGCCCATCTCTTAATTCAGTTGCCTTTTTTATGCTTGAATGATTCACAGGTCACTGTTAAATTACTAACCAAATATGAAAATATTCCCTTAAAAATGGTTGGGCACAATGACTGGACTGAGAAAAAGAACGAAAAAGAAACAATGTCCAAAGAAAAACTTTGAAATAGCTTCAGAAAGCCTGGATATGTATTGCTCAAGAATACTTGGAAAAAACCCAATGAAGTTTGGCTCCTTGGAAGCAAAATATAAATGAATGAGGGGTGGCGCAAGACTTTTTCACAGTAGTAGTTGTCAAAGGACGTGAACTGACTCAACAAATACTTAAATAGTACTGTACTGTACCTTTGACTTCACAACAAAATCATACGTTTTCTTCCATAAAACCTTTAAGCCTATGAACATGAGAAAATGTCATCACTTCTTATGGCAATATGTAAGTATAATAAAAGAAGAACACAAGCACACACAAGCACGCATACACTCACCGTCACCCAGACAAAAAACTCACACTCGGCCCATCTGATCTCACCGACGCTCTGTTGTTAGAAGCCTCCTCTCACTCCACGGCCTATCCCAGCACTGCCTTTGAACTCAGCTGCCAAGAAAGTGTAACACCGCGTGCCTCTTTCTTTGACTTTCAGGAATGATCAGGAACATTATAATGATAAAATTAGCAGGGGGTGAGGAGCTGAGTGGGAGCAGAAGGCCTCGACGGAAAGCAAGAAAGAGGCTCGAATATTGTCAGCGTGTTGTTAATAAGCGAGCTGAGGTGTGCGAGTGTGTAAAATTCCTGCGCGTGTGTGAGTATGTGTATACGTCTGTGCACAAATATGAATTCCTCTCTTAGGGAGTGCGTGTTGGTGAGGGTGATGTCAGGCTACATTATGGCTTATTGCTGGGTTGACTGACATGCAGGATTATCGGCTGATGGGATAAATTAAAAGAAAAAAAAAGCTTTCATCAGCATGCGGCTGGAGCCTGAATGTTTGATGTTAGACTGAAGGAGTCATATGCAAGGTGATGGAAAGTGAGAGAGGGCTGGAAGGGAGGCAAGAGGTTGAGTGCCCGATAGATAGACCAAGTTTTCATTTGAACAATCCCTGTTATCTTGCAGATTCTTCACTTCACTCTATGTCTGAGTTGTCACTGTCACCAAAATCCATTAGTGTCTCTAAAACTTGGCTGAGAAAAGATCATATTTAATGAGGCAGTCCACAAGAAAATGCAAGAAATTTAGACTGACACGGTTTCTCTGGTATTTGTCGGACAAATATGGACATTAAAATGTATAGAAGCACTTTTAGGTTTGCTTACATTTCTTGACCAAAGCTATAGTTGCCTGTGTTAGGAAGATATAGTCTGTTACAGTTGTTAGAAAATAAGAGTTCAGATAGTGGGCCACACAAACATGTTATTGGTATGTTCAGCACCACAATGAAAACAAAGCTAAAATTTATGGAAGTTTTGTTCACTACATAATAATTGAGTGCTTTCAACGTAAGTAAATATCCATGAAACATAATCCAGGCTAGATTTACTCTTGAAGATAAATGCATGCGCCGCAAGAAGCTGATTTTGAGTCTTTTGTGACCTCTGGTTTTTTTTTTTGTTTTGTTTTGCTTTTTGTTCACTGCTAGGCCACTTTCTGGGGAACCACAGCGTGCTGGACATCCTGAGGCAGGAGGGCTATGAGATTGTCCACATGCCCTCTGATCATCAAGAGCCAGCCACAGAGTGAGTAAGCAGACAAGAGTGCGCAGTAACAGATGACGGAGCATGTCATTTGATTAAATGACTGTGGTTACAAAGACAAAAACAAAAATAAGTTGCTGAAAAATAGAAAAAATAAGTGGTTGCTTGGATTACTCTTTAGAAAAGCAGTTGTTTGACATTATGGAGTCTAAGTTCTTGATGACGACACATAAATTGCGCTAATTAAATTTGAGTTTTGGATGATTCCGGTTTTGACTGAGTAATCGGGCACTTTAGAGCTATTTAAAACTCTTTACATGTTAAAAGTATGACTTTTTCTAACCAGACAAGATATTTAATGGAAAAAGAAAAAGAGAATGTGATTTTCTATGTGCATGAGATTGATAATGTTATGGCAGTGCAGACTGTGAAGCAGAACATTTGTGCACTCTTACTGTAGATTTTGGCAGGGATACAGATGCACATCCACATGTATCTGTATCGACCCCCCCCCCAACTTAGTCTGTCCACATCCGTCTAATTCTCTTGAGAGTTGAGGCATTTAACCTCAGCAGATTTATTGAAGTGCAGATACAGTCCAAATTGTGCTATGCAAGAATCCTTTGATACCTCATCATCTCCCTCACCTGCCTGCTTCTGCCCCCCCCCACCTTTCTGGTGGCTGCCAAAGGCCACTTGCCAGAGTGGTGGTTCTGTCTGCTTTCACTGCAACATACAAACACATGCATGCATGTATGCAGGATAAATGTAGAGATGCTCAAATTTACAACTATGCAACACATACATGACTCAGAAAGAGTCTTGGCTTCGCTTCTGTGGCCTTCTACAACTCTTCTTCATGTCTGTTAGTGTTCAGGCCCAATCACTGGCACACAGCACCTCCACTCTCACCTAAGGGTTTGATCCATGGGCCTATAAAATAATAAGAGCAGTCACTGGAATCGGAGTGAAAATGGAAAAACAAGGCATACCAAGAACAGTCTTTTTTCTAACAGTAAAAACATCTCATCCCTCCAGCTGGAGCTTTTCACAAACTTCTCACTGCAAATTACAGCTGTAAATGTAGCCTCCCTATCTCTCTCCATCCTGTTTCCAGGCTTGTGGGCTTCAGCCAGTGGTTCATGGTTTAAAAGCTGACAAGTGGACTGACTTACTGTGGTCACGAAACACTTGTGTCTACTGCATGCACGCACACACAAACACACACACACACATGACCACACACTTGCCTGCAAGCTGACACTTCTAGCTCTCCGATACAAGGTGATCTGACAGGCGAGGAAACACACCACAGGATGGCTGGATGAGAGGTGTTTATGAAAGCTGTTAGCCTCAGACCTGGAGTGTTTTGAACCCACTGGCACAATTATATGACTGACAGAGCAGCCCAGAGCTGGGTTTGGCTGTGCAGTAGCTTGACCGCAGGCCTGGAGCTATCATCGCACTGACCAAGCCATCAGGGCCTGGGTGAGACAAGGTTGTTGAAACTTGTGAAAATAGAAAGGCAAACCGACAAATTGATCATGACCGGTGAGACAAAACTGATTATAAGTATTTCAAAAGAAATCGTGACTAAAGCATGCGATTTCTACTGCTGTTTATTTCATTTGAAAGGTCTTGAATGATGTGTAAAACATATTTTTGATGCTCTACTGAAACACAAAGTCACATGCGAGCCATATTGACAGGAAAAGAACAAGAGAGAAGAAAGTATGAGTAATGGCTGGAAGAAAGAGCAGCATGGCAAAAATATTTGAAGACAGGAGATTCTGGGTGGTCTTCTTGGTCAAATGTCAGCTCTGATGCACAATATATTGCCATGAGAGTTCCAACTTCCTCTTACGTTGTCTGCTGGGTCTTTCAACTTTTAAAGGACGCCCTTCTGGTGTTCATGTCCTTGACTGAAGTTATGGGGTGTAAGTGGAAAGCCATGGGGTGGTCAGAAACCACAAACAACACCACTGTCTGGTAGCACATTGGAAATCTTGCGAAACAGTACAGAAATACTAAAAGAAACTATTTTGATCTAATATTTGGGTAAAAGTCTTTCTGTGAGTATTAATAGAACTGAGTCCATCCCCTGTCTGTCCTGTCCTCCCTTGCTCCAGGGCAGCAGGTCCAGACCTCCTTGCAGCACCAGAGTTCAGCAAGGAGAATACAGACACTAGCACAGGATCTCCCATTAGCTGGCCAACCAGTCCAGAGATGGAGCTGGAGCTCGAGGATCCAGAACCTATGCCTGGCCTTGGAGGGGAGGAGCTGCCTCACATGCTGCTCCCTGACAGCTTGAGCCAGCTAGAGGAGTTTGGACGCCATAAACGGCCACGCAAAGCTCACCGTGGCCACGGGAAACCCCGTCTCTTCAGTGACCTGTGGGTTCGCATTGGGGATGGGTGAGATATTTATTATGATTAGTTTGACTGTAGCTGAGTTGTACCTCTTTAAACAAAACATAATAATCTTTTAACAATTGAATGTCTGTAAGGACTGTACTGGCTTGATGACGATTATTAATAAACTCTGGATGTCCCTAAAAGACCACAATGAGATTGGCTGCTGAATATGTACTGGAAATGTTATGCATGTGATTGTTCGGAGATCATGTAAGACTCAGTTCTTTTCCAGTCTAGCTAAATTCTTCATAACCTAATTTCCCCCCCCCCCCTCCTTTCTTCAGCACCACCCCACCACCAAACGTGAGGATAATCAATGGCTATGTGACAGTGGAGCCTCCGCTGACCTACCAAAAGCATCGCAGGCGGATGGAGATCTACGAGATAGATCGAGATAGTTCGCCTTCCTCCACTTCACCAAGTCCCAGCTCAGCCCAGCTAGCTCACAGCAAAGTCACGCTGTCTTGTGCTTTAGCGTGGCTTTTATCACACATATTGTTCACCTCCTGACCAAAAGAAAGTGTTACCTCATGAGAAACATTGGACAATACTTCATCCACACCAGAGCAGTGGAGCGTACCTGATAAAGCCAAACAAGGAGTGATTGTCAGGGAGAAACATCTCAGTCAGGATAAGACGTCTTAACGTGGGACGATCCGTTCTCCACCATAGAGCGAGATCGGCTTCAGGCTGCTGAAATGCCAATGTCTTTAAAAACTTGCCAAGTCTCATAATGTGTGGAATAAGCTCTGTGCTGCGTAAGAAGCAAAACGTGGACTATGTTGAACTGCAGTGGGGTCAAGTCCAAACCTCCTGAAAGTATTGAGATAGAATAACAAACACACAGCACAATGAAGAATTGTAAATTTAAAGAGCTGGAGTCTTTTACCTATAAAAACTGTAATATTATGTAGAAAAATAAGACTGACTTTAATAATGAGAATAGGTCATACTAACAGTTATAACTCTGTGAAAAGAAATGAGTTGAATAAACAAGGTACTGTGTGAGGCATTTACCTTCACACAGAGAAGCACTCAGATGCCACTTTGTAAATTGTGCATTTTGTTCATAAAGAAATATTGTATATTTATTATTTCTGGAAGAAAGAGTATATTTTCTTGCTTTTTGAAATAAAACGTAAATAAATACAGTCTGTAAACTAATCGAGTGCATCAAGCGGTCTTTCTTTCAGCAGACATAAACTGTGTGTTTAAGAATACGTTTATAACACCACCATCTGTTCTTTATTTAAAGTGTGAAATTATGGATATTTTTTGTCATAATCTAATGAAGCATATACTTCGGAATTGTCAAAAACATTCAAATATGACTATTATCTGGAAAAATGAATAGAAACTATAGTGTAACTACACGTTTTTAACTAGGGAAACAAGCAACATGTGAGTTGAGTCTGCCACCTGCTGGCTAATACAAGGAAAACATGGGGAAAGCAAACCTCATAATGAGTCATCTGTCAGTTGTGTCTCCATTATAAAGCTCACAAACAGGACTGTGCAACTGTGAAATGCAACTTTGAGAAATGTGAAAAGTATATATTACCACACAGCAACGGACAAAACAAAAATAAGGATATTAGCCATTAATCAAAGGTCATACTACATTTAAACATTTTAACAAAAGGAGGAATACGGAGGCCGTTGAGCTCTGAGTGTTAACAATTAACCACAAATATCGAACTCCATCACTTCCCTTTTTGAAGCTGCTTGAATGATGAAGCTTCACTTTAAATATTTTAAGATTGGATGCTTCCTCTAAGCTCCATAAAACATAAGAATCCTTTCAGTCGTCACATACTGCGATTAACTAGGTTACAACTTCTCTTAAGGGAATCGTTGGCAACAGACAAAGTGACTATTCATTTCAATAAACTTGTTGTTGTTGATGATGATGATGATGATGATGATGATGATGATGATGATGATGATGATGATGATGATGATACTGTAGTGTATTATATTGCAGTGCTCACAATATCAGTAAAGTTCATCATGTTTGCCGTGATCTTGTTGCGAGGGAACAAAATAATTCTGTGCAAACTGTGTTGATTCCTGATCGGCTTCCTCCTCTGCTATCTCATAGCAAATGTAAATGCAGTAAGACTGCGTGATTTACAAGGACATTTACAAGT